>NW_009619129.1:32008-39458 GCF_000690535.1 Cariama cristata | reverse complement strand
CATGGCACCAAATCAAGCTGCGGCAGACTTGACAAATCTATTTGGCATGGTTCGCTCCACCGTTGCAGCCTGAACCGTGCTGAGCGCCGCACTGACGCAGGGAGGAATCTGCACCTTGAATACAGACATCTGGGAGCTTGCCTAACACAGGAACGGCAGGGATTAATGCGGGCAGGGAATGCAGGGTCAGAGCCCCCCGACATCAGACCAAATCAAGCTGCGGCAGACTTGACAAATCTATTTGGCATGGTTCGCTCCACCGTTGCAGCCTGAACCGTGCTGAGCGCCGCACTGACGCAGGGAGGAATCTGCACCTTGAATACAGACATCTGGGAGCTTGCCTAACACAGGAACGGCAGGGATTAATGCGGGCAGGGAATGCAGGGTCAGAGCCCCCCGACATCAGACCTGTGAGCAAGGGGCTTTGCCCTGTCCCCACTGCGGTCGGCTGGTGACCAGTCGTTTGGTGGGGAGGGAAAGCAGTCACCCGGATGAGAGGGGTAGGCAAGCCACCAAAAACCAATTACGTGTCCTCCAGCCTCGGGAGGTGTCTGCTAAATTGAGGCCAGAACATGGGAACGAAGCGAGACTGGAATAAAGGAGTAAAAAAGGAGAGGTTTGATTTTTCCTCTTTCTTATGAAGAGAGAAAACAGAGCAGAAAAAAAGCTGATAGGACTCAAGGGCCAAATCCTGAAATGGGGGCAATTCACGTGGCTATGGGACTGCTTTGGGTTGACACCAGCTAGGCTTTAGGGTCTTGCTGGAGCAATGTAAATTGGCCCAGCAGCACTGAAACCAGCTGTGCTGTCCTGCTCTATCCTGGCTGAGGATCCAGTGTGCAACACCCGGGACTCCAAGGATGGGAAATCTACTCTCCCCTGCAACTAAAACCACCCTCTGGGCCACATTCCCACCCCAGTTAAGGCTCTAAAAGGTAAATTTATTGTCAGTGGTTATTCAAAACACTGAACTGCATATTTAGCCCGTCTCTCTGCCTGGCATGTTGCCAACTTCCCATCTGTCTCGGCTTGCACGGTCCTAGTGAGACCTCAAACTCACCCGTTTCCATGGGGTGCCCAGGGGTGAGGAGAGACGGCCCCAGTTCACAGAAAGGTCTGCCATGGTCAGTGGGTCCTCAGAGAGCACAGAGCCTCCACACCAGTGCACGACCACTGCATTAGGATTATACGTGAGCTCTGCCATGAGCTTCAGCCCGCCTGAGGTCTGGGGGAGTCTGGCTGCTGACTCTCCTATGGGGTGCTGGGTTGCCCTATGCCTCCATTTCTCTACCTCTAAAATAGGACCAACACCACCTCACTGGCATGCGAGGAGCTTAAATACTCCAAATATTGGAAGTATGAGACCCTGCTAGGGGCCTCTGCACAGAGAGGACTCATTCTGGGAAGCAGAGAGAATTTGAACCGTGAGACACACTTGTGGGGAAGGGGAAATCACACGGCCCGGAAGGGAAGGAAATGTCTGGATGAATCCTGGACAAGGCCGACTACTGCATTTCATGCCAGTAGTGCCTGTGCCAGCAAATGGAGGGGACAGCTAATTTAACAGAAGTGCTGAGCAAGCAGAAATTGCTGGGACGTGTGTGCAGCAGAGGGGGGTGTACGGGACCCCAGCCACCGAGTTCACACAGAGAGATTATGGCACGTCAACGGGGAGGACCTGAGCCGTGGCTGCAGTGCTGGGGGGCACCACAGAAGAGCAGGGAAGGGCTTTCCCAGGGTGCCCTTAACCAAGCGACAACCACACGACCAAGGCAAGTGACAAAGCAGGACCAGCCCAGCACTATGGCTGCCTTAACCCCCCTCTCTGTACAACAAAGCTTCCAAGCAGACTACCTCGAGCTTGCCTCGTCTGGCCATGCAGCAGCACCTGCAAGGCTTGGAAGGGCTGAACACCCATATTTACCCTCCCTCCCCCTTGCTACCATCTCTGTGTGCCTCCCAGAAACACAGCAAGAGCGTGCAGCAGCTCCCTAGGCTCAATGCACCCTTACCGACCGTGCCTGCTAGTACAGATCCCACAGCTCTGGCAGTCTGAATTGCTCCTCATTATTTATTGTTCATTTTGTTCTCTGGGATGGTGCGATCCCCTCTTAGGATTTGTGCCCTTTCATTTCCAGGCCTCAGTAACTCCTGAACTACAGTTTCATGTGGTTTTGTGATTGTTAACCCAGCATGCAGACGGGGCTACGGCCATAAAAGCTCAATGAATCTTGTATGGCAAAACACAGGCTGTGAAAGCATTTTCTCCTTCATTTGCAGTCAAAGAACATACTCTCGCCACCACGAAAGATGCAACAGCAGCCAGGTTTTCCAAGGAATAATGTTTCCTCATTGCTGTGCAGAGGAGAAAGGACTATTTCTGCTCAGACCATCATCAGTCTTTTAGACCTCATCAGAAAAAGGGTCCCTCACAGATTAAGCCCTCCAGGCCTGTAAAATCTCTCTGTTCTCTTCCCTCCTGTTGGCTGCAAGACTCACCAAGGTGCATGCAAAAGAGACAAAAAGGCCTTTACCTTGTGGTTTTTCCCATGTCGGTACATCATCCAGTCCTCCCCATTGGTGCTGACCTCCAGCTTGTAAGTACGGACATAGTAGCCATTCTGGGTTTCTCTGGAGATGGCTCCCTGTGTGGCAATGGCTGTGAGCAAAGTCAGGAAGTGGAGGTCCACCTTTCCGGGGGAAAAAGGGACAACAGAGAGAGTGGTGACCATCTGAGAGTCCAGGCTGGCTAGTTAGTTCCTCCCTCTATCTCTGAAAATTGAAAAGGTGCGAATTCAGTCTGTCTCACTCCATCTGTGGGCGCACATTTCAACAGGCACAAACCCCCAGGCTAACTTCAGCAGGATGCTTGCAGATAGGACCATGGGACATGAGTAACTAAGGACCTTGATATCTGACCATATGGGACCATCACAAAGCCTTCTTCCTGCCTCTGACCAAGCAAGGAGGATCTGCAGAGATCGTGTCCATTAAAGCAGGACAGAAGCTGACTTTTTCCATGTAAAATAAAAGCATGATGTCCAATTAGCAAGTCCTGCAGTTCTTGGTTTTCCTTTGGTTTTTTTCTTTACGACATGGGTTGAGAAAGGTCAGCAGAGCTGGCTTGGTAGCACTGCCATGAATGAAGAATGAGACATCTGCTAGAGGCAATGACATTCACCACCTCCCGTTCCTAGTGCCCTTTAGCAAGCAGTGTCTCACAGCAATGTGACACAGCCAAAAGCCCTGTACGGACAGAGACTGTGGCTCTAACCAGCTCCCAGCGAAAGTCTTTGCTCTGTCAGTCCCCTACCTGACATTAGGCTGCTCGTGCTCCCTGCATCACTGGTGAGATAAATATTATTCTAGTCTTTTTTCCATGTGTCCCCTGGAGACTATGGCCCTCAGGCCAGTGGCAGAGTCAGCAGCCCCTGTAAGTGGCAGAGGTCCCTCAGTCTCTGCCAGTATGCTGGAAAGTCCATCAAGGTTTTGGGCAGGAAGGAGGGGGTGGGAGAGGAACAGCGGGTCAAGTCAGCCCTTGTGCAGGCACACTAATGGGAGAGTCAGCCTGTCACATTTCATGGAGGCACTGCAGCTCCCCTGCTGCTCGCTCCCTGTGAGCCACAGAGGTAATAAAAAGATTCAACAAGCTTTACGGTCAAGGGTCAGTTTAACAGCGTGACACTCCATTTGGTGGGGGAAGAGGTGAGGGGGCTGGAAAGCGTGCGTACCTGGAGGTACTCCTTGTTGCTGTCTACATTGGGGGTCCAGCCATTGTCATCACTGTTAAGCCGGCTCTGTTGAGGGGTCCATCGCCCATCTGAGTAGGTGGAGGAGGCACTGATCTGCATGTTGGAGATCCTGCCAGACTCCATCCCCAGCGGCACATTGCACTGGAAGTCTGGAGCAGACACACACACATATAGAGATCAACTTGCAGTCTCTGTACTTCATTCTCAGGTGGAAGGCAGCCCTGAATTATCCTCACCAGCTAACCCCAAGCAAAGCTGCCTGCCTGGGAAGATGAACAGATCTGCACCATCTTGCAGGCTTTGTGTGCTCACAGATGGCACTGAAAAATTAAAGACGGGGCAGCTTCATGTTTGCGTGGCCCTCTTAAAACTAATACAGTCCAGATCTTTCTCCCTTTCTCCATGTCCTCCACCTTTGCACAGTTTTGACGCAATTCTGCCCCTTCCCTCCCTCACTCTCCACCAAGATGTCTCAAGTCCCCTTTCCACAAAGTTTCCCGTCTTTTTGAAGGCTGGAGGTGAAATCAAATCACTGACAAGGCAGGAGTATGGGCAGGCACAATGGGAGGGTGCTTACTGTTGTGCTGCCGGCAGGAACATCAAGGCCTGGAACGGGCAGGACTAAAGGTTTTGTGTGCATGTGAAAGTATGGATGCGTGTGTGTATGTGCCTGTATATATGTGCATGTGCTATATGTGGTATCAGGCCCATAGGAATTAACCAGCCAAGAATATGAAAGACTCTGATATGCTTTCATTTGGGTTTCCTCACTTCTAAGGCTTTAAAAGTCACAATTAGCTCAGTCTTATTGCACATCTCATATATTTTATGGCAGCTGTCCTGTAAAAACAATAGCAAAGAAAACATTGATAGGAAATACCGCATGGGCTCAAGCATGCCACTGCTGTAAACCAATGGGGCTCCACCAAACTGCCTGTGTTTTTAATGTGGCCAAGTCAACCCCTGGTGGAAATGATGGGCCAAGTTAAGATCTCAGTGGTATTATTAAAGTTTCAATTTACACCAGCATAAATCAAAACAGGCTTGGCCCTTTAACAGCTCTTGTGCTTGATTTCTCAAGCTTGGTGTGTCATTAACATTTTATTTCTCAATGCTTTTAAGGAACAGAATAGAAAAAGGATTAAAGAACAGCTTAGTTGAGTGTGGAGACAGGCAATGGTGAAGAGTTCCTGCTTGTCTGTAACTCCCACAGCCTCAGCAGAACGTCCTTAACTTAATCACAGAGCAAGAGCCTGTAACCCAGCTGCCCTAGTGCTGCACAACCCCTACTCTACCTTGCTCTCTGTCATGGGCTTTCAGTATTGGGTCAGGGACTCCCTCTCTTACTCTGGGACTGTGGGGTGTCCTGAAGGCTCCTTCTGTTGTATCACAGGTTTGCTGTGAACAGAGGTCAAGAACTGTAGCTCCGATGTAAAAATACCATGGGAAAACAAACTGAATCTTTCCTTCCCTGCAAGCATTACCACAAAGAATCGAAATGCTCTTCATTCTCAAAAAACCCAACTTACTTCCTCACTCCACATCAATTTACCTCCCTTAATAAGTGATCTAAAACAAATGTTGGTTTGAAATTCTTAGGGTTTTAGGCATTTTTTAATTAGACAGCCAAGAAATTCCAATTTGTAGTTTGGGGCTGTGAATTTTTGGAAAACTAGAGAGAGGGAGAGACTATTTTCCCCCGCGCTTTATGAATCTGCTGCACCTGCTGGGCTGAAGTCTTCCCTAAATCCTCTGGGCTGAGCGCATACATGAAGGATTCTATTCCAAAAGGTATTGAGAGACAAGTGAAAAGTCAAAGCAAGGTCAGAAAATGTGATTCTTACTGAAATCTCACTTCTATGAGAAACAGAGAACACACCTAGTGTAACTGCTGTCTGCATTGCTGGTGGGTGACCAGCCCCTGGACACACTCCTGTTTGCCTCACTCTCGCATGTGCCAAGTGAAAGACTTGGGAAAAACAGGTGACACAACTGCTTAAGTCATACGCACATGTTTCCAACTTACTTTCCGGGACTTCCTGCTGGATCAAGTAGTACTGAGCAGAGAAACCATCTTTAGCCACTGCCAGGTCCGTGTGGAAGGTGAGCGAGAGGACGCCAGTGGTTGAGCGGATGTCCGATGGCATCTTAGTGCCACAGTACCTGCCTATCAAGGGGCCGACTGCAAAAGTTAAAGGTAATGCCTGCTTTTCCACCAGCCTCCTGGGTCACCAGCAGATTGGCATCACTCAGCAGGGATGCCTTAGTGGGGCTGATCAGGATAAAAGAAAGGCTTTGGGGATGGACTATTTTTCACATCCGCTGGCCTGGTGCCATGCAGTATGCCATGCAGAAATATCCACTGCAGCAGGCCTTGCTCTGCAATTGCTAGGAAATGCTCCAAACTGCTCTGTTTCTCAGTGTTGGTACAGAGTAGGGAGGTCCTCCCACCACCGCATGAACCCACTGCCCTTCCCTGAGGGAGGACTGGTGGTATCTTGGAGTGTCCCATGGGGCTTTTCAGAGCAGTGGTTACAACAGAGCAGTAGTTTGGGGTTTAACACACGCAGTCTTCTGCAAGTGCACTGTCCCCACAGCTGGCCATGGAGTGTCCCAATGGCAGGCTGCATGCTGCAGCCACAGCTGAGGTCAGGCACCTTTGGTGTTCAGACACAGACTGCTCAGTTTTGGAGCTCTGTGAGACACCAAGAGAGGCTGAGGACAGCAGCGCAGCACCCCATGGCTTACCCTGAGGGATGCCGTCCCAGATGTCCAGCCAGTCATACTTGCAGTCTCCTTCCCCCGCCTGCAGCGGGTCGTGCTCGAGGTCGAAGAGCAGAAAGTGAAGGAGGATTTCTGTCTTTGGCTTGGCTATGATGGTGAAGACGCAGTCCAGGTTGTGTGGATACTTGTCAGGGAAACCTGGAGACTCAATAGTGCCATTGGAGGCGGTGAAGTTTCTGGAGCAGTCCTCAGAGCCTGTAGTGGCAGGAAAAAACCCGCAGCCTTAGCAACAATGCAGTTTAATGCCAACAAGCTGTTGGCATTGATACTGTGGAAACCCCATTTTGAGCTTACAGGGGTTGTGTATTAATTTCTGGAAATGTTCTGTAACACAAGAGCTGTGTGAATTCTTGCAAGGACCGAGAGGGTGATTTTCAAAGCTTCCCATAGGTGGTGAGACAAAGTCTGTGCATTCACTGGAGTGGACAGCATGGTTCTAAATCCCTCAGGCAGCTCTGCAAATGTAACCTGTACACCACTGCTGATCGCCCTGCCAATTGCTGGAACAGGCTGCCCAGGGAAGTGGTTGAGTCACCATCCCTGGAGGTATTTAAAAGTTGTATAGATGTGACACTTCAGGACATGGTTTAGCGGTGGACTTGGCAGTGCTAAGATAACAGTTAGACCCATGATCTTAAAGGTCTTTTCCAACCTAAGCGATTCTATGATTCTGTTACTCAAAAAACAGGACTAGGAGAGTGATCCCATCCAAAGCCACCAAGAGCCATGGCTGCGATTTGGCAGGGGCGCACACCGCCACTCTCCCCCCTGCCATGTCCCCCATGCTGCTGGCGGTGGCCCTGGTGGGGAAGGGAGGCCACACAGAGCTGGGTTGGGCTTCCCCTGCCGGCTCTATCCACGGTAAGCCAGGCCCCCAAACAGTGACCTACCGGCAGACCCATGGCTGCTGCCCC
>NW_009619129.1:16697-31970 GCF_000690535.1 Cariama cristata | reverse complement strand
CCTCACTGCCGTGGCTGCCGCCCACACTGGTAAAGGGACACAGCAGCTCCAGGTCTGATGCAGGAGCCCCCATTCGGGGAGGGGCCTGCCTGGGAAGGGGCAGAAAGGAGTAACGGGCATGCCATCTCTTTGGGAAAGCTGTCCCCAGGGGCTGGTCTCCTGTAACCTTTACCCCTCCGGCACAGACATGTGTGCCTCAGTTTCCTCTTGAGAAAACTAGGAAGCACAAATATTTACAGAGTGAAAGGGCCCAGGGGAGGGTGCCAATGTCTCCACTGTTAGCTGGAAACCCTTGGGAAGTGCATGGTTAGCCTGCGGCCCCCTGAGACCCACGCAAGGGACGAGGGCCAGCTCCAGCATACATCCCCACAACAGGGCCACGGCAAGAGCGGGGCTAACAGGGGCTGTGTCAGGGGTGTCTCTGCTGAGAGGAGGAACAGAGCTCTCTTTCTCACAGACTGAGCCATCCGCACCAGAAATGCAAGTTATTTCTATCCTTAAGGAGGACCTTTGCGTGGCGAGGAGGGCAGACAATGTTCCCTCTTATTTACTGCTGACCTCAGCACCGGCCTCGGCTGCAGCAGGTCCAGCTTGGTGACCCCTCTCACACAGCCAAGGTGCCTCGGGGTGGCCAGGGAAAGGGGAATTTGTGTTGTATTCATACCATAGTGTCTTTGAAACTGCTGCACTGTGGAGGCAGGACAATAGGCAACAGAAATTTGCAGCCTGGAGCTATCAGAGGCGAAAGGGGATGTTAGAGAGGCTGTCGGCCACTGCTGCAACCCGGCATTAGCATTCACAAAGGTTTCTGCTTCAGTTTTACTGGGACAGCCTCCTTCTCCTCTACAAACGCTTCTGCTCCAGCTCTTCCAGGCAGCACGGGGCCTTCCTGGGACTAATGGGAGACTTGTTATTCAATTCAGCGTTAACCTACAGGAGTCAGGCCAGCAGCCCGCAGTAATAGCAGGATCCCGGCACTGCATTATGCAGTGCCTAGCTGGAGAGCTACTCAGGAGAGGCTCTTAATTGACTACCTAATGAAGCAGCCAGCTTTTCTGGTGTGAACCTGTGGGGTAAAACACGGAGGCAAAAACTAAGGCCAGCATAATGCTGCAAACAGGGATAAGGGTGTACTTCATTCCAAACAGCTTGAAAGACAAATAGATAAATAGCGAAAATAACATAAGCTCTGAGCTGGGGGGAAAATCACAGACTAAACCCGGAGTCAGGGACTGTCCTCTAGAGACAGGAGAGAGACATAACTATGTCACTGCATTAGACAACAGTTTCTTCATGTGGGGCTCTTACCGCATTTGGCATCTTTGTCCACAGTTTGGCTGACAGCAGCAAACACAATGATCAGCTTTTTATAAGGAAGCTGCAAATAATCAGCGGGAGTCATGCTGGCTTCAGCAGCACGGACCAGCCCGAGAGGAGACTTTGATGCCCAGAGATGGAGAGCTCAGGCCAGCCCTGCCAAACCAACTCACAAAGTGAGCAGCGGGGAGGCTGGACCAGCCAGGGCAGGCGGCTCTTTTGTCAGCCCACAGACCGCTGACTGATACCCATCAGGGGATTCAAAGACTGGTATGCAGCTGTTTGTATGCAGATTGCTCCTCTCTCACACCGTGATAAGGGAAATTTAGCACAAGGTGTGGAAATAAACGCTTAGTTGAAAAGAGTTGGTTTTTTGGGTCACCTTTAAGAAAGAAAGAAGCTGCAGCCCTGCTGCCATTACTGATGCAGACAATGACAATTCGATGACCTTTAAAGCCGGTGACAGCCTTGCAGGCGACCCTAACAGCTCGGACAGAAACTTTGCCCGTGGCTGCCTGCCTACAAACAAAAGGCAGGGTTTGCTCATACTGCGGTGGCCCCGCAGCCAGCACTGCCCACCGCCCTCCCCGATAGCCCCAGGGGGCACAGGGGCCGGGCAGGCGGGTGGGCTGGGGCTGCTCCCCACCACAGGCTCATCCCCGCTCCTGTGCCAAAACCTGCCTTGCCAGGCTGGATTTCATGGGCTGTGGCTGGAAGAAAGCATGGCTATTTCTGGAGAGGATGGCTGCCTGCAGGGGGTGGTGGTGGCAAAAGGAGCCCCAACACCACTTCAGACTTCAGGGCAGCTCCGCAGGGACCTACATCAAGGGACACAAACTCAGCTCCAGCTTCTACCCAACATCCACTCTCTCCCAGATCAGCCCTTGCTTCCTCTCTCTCTCTACCAGCAGCAACAAAATCTCCTTTTCCCATGAATTTGCCCCTTTGCTGTCTCCTACCCAGGCAGACAGGGTTCCTGCCCATCATCCCTTCCCACAGCTACACTCGGCCTGGCCTGGCCACCTCAGCCAGCTGGACCCCTCCACATCGCCCCATGCCCTGACTCACGGCAGGGACCCGATGTGAGGACCGGCACAACCCAGCGTGGTCTTCTGGGCTGAGAGGGGGTGTGTACAGGGAACGACAGGCAAGGGAGGCTGAGGTAGGTCAGCAGTCTTCCCACCTCAACACAGGCATTCCTTGCCATCCTCCATGCTGGCAACTGGACTCGTCAAACCCCAACAGTTGGATGAACCACTAAACTCTTTCAGGACCAATCTGCATACTAACCATTAACAGCAGTGGTGAGCTGGCTACACCACAACAGCTCAATGGCCAGTTATACAGCCCAGGCAACCACCAGCAACAGCACTTTCCTCATCCACCTGAACGTCCAGACACCTCCTCTATCACCATTTCACAATGAATGTGGCGAGTCCCATTCCTCCCATTCCCATCCTCTTGCAGCAGAGTCTCCACATTCACATCTACCTGTGACCAGGTTGTGGGCTGCCTGCACACCTCTGTCTGCTGCACAGCTGGGCTAGAGCCCCTGGGCACTTCTGTCTGTGCTCCCTGCCTTCCCTTTGAGGAGGCTGGGTAAGCGACCCTCCTTTCTGGTTTTTCACCAGGCACGGGCATTTTTTTCGTGCTGGATGCAATGACGTGAAAGCTGCGTGTGTGTTTTCTTCCAATGCACCACCAAAGGAATGTGGGCACAGGGCAGGCGCCTGCGTTCCCATGCAAAACACACTCTTGTTCCCTCGGCGTGCAGGCACACCTCTCTCACCCCCACCCCCACAGAGCAGGTTTTATTTTCTCAAGCCTCCTTCTTCCCAGACACAAAATTCTGGCAAATATTTAGACAGAAACACTATTAAAAGGCCTTTGAACAGCTTTTCCTTTCCTCAAGAATAGTTTGGTATTAAACAGAATTATGAATAGTTCCTCTTATATCTGCCTGGAAAGGCGCTGTCTCAGCCCTTGACAGCACTGCTCACAGCAGTCCCTTGAAAACCAGAGCTCCCCAGTTACAAACCCCGCTTCCAGGGAGAGAAAACGCACCATCATTGATCAGCCCTGAATCGCAGCTCCACAGGAGGGGGAGCTCCATGCACTCCTAACAGAGGGACAATCCCCTCTTAGCCCTAACAAGCTCCACACATGCCAGAGAGAAAAGCTGTATGTTTCTAGTCCTTGCTCTCTACAAGAGAACATTTAAGGAGGAACCCTGCTTTTGATGCCACACTGTGATCCAAAAATGCACTATCATGGATCACTAACATGTTTACCTTCCTGGAAATGGGATGCAACAGATTTGCTTAAATTTTAAAAAAAAAAAAAAGCCCCTCATCTCTGGACAACATGCTAAAAATCATATTGAAAAGGTGGCCAGAGACATCTCCTTGTGAAGATCATCGTGGCAAACAGCCTGGCAGACAGGCACTGAGTCAGACACTCACCTGTCTTGTAGATCTCATAGCGCAGGGAGAACCCGGCACCTTGCCGTGCGTAGTCCGAGGTGAACTTGATATAGAGAGATGGGCCAGAAGAGACGATGGTAGGAGGTGCTATATTCCCACAGTGCTTGCCCAGCAGGTCTGCTGCTTCACTGTCCCCATCTCGGATCTCAATGTAGTCGTACCTGTGGAGGCAGGTGAAATGGCAGTAAAACCGTCTGTCAGGGAGATGCTTCAGGATACCAGGAACAAACACAAAACACTTCTTTATATTTGCGTATTTCACAGAACATCTTCCAGACAGGTACCCAAGACTCTGGTCACTCACACCACACCACACACACCCCAATACATTTTTTCCCTTGTATCTGTCTGGCTACATTTAAGTCCCTTCCTCTGTTGCTCCTCACATCAGTAATTTATTGCACCCACATCCACTTCAACTTCAGAGCCAACATGCAAAAATTAGGACACAATTTACCTCCATTTCCACAAGATTCCTTTGGCATAGGAGAAGCTCAGATACAATCTGCTGGGGCTGCTCTCCTTTCCTTACCTCTCTCCTTAAGTGTCATTGTGCTACTTAGCACAGCTCAGTTTATTCCACTACTCAGGTGGGATTTGGCCAAGCACACACCAAGCATTAAACAAATAGTCAATGTTCAATCCATGTGAGCGGGTAGCTATTTTGTGTACTGTGTGATACCACATTGATCCTTTAACAAGTGTGGTCAGTACACTTAGTATATTTTCTGTGGATGAGCAGTGCTGTGTAAGAGCTGGGTAACCACGTTCATTATTGCCTGATCCTTGTTCACTCTGTAACCGCAACCTGCCTTCGCTAAACCCTACCTGGACATGTCCCACCTGCCCACTGGCATGGCTCCTGGGCATCTGAATGGGCTGGGGGAGCAATGTGTAGGGTTGGAAGAATTGCCTCCTGATGCAGAGACAAGAGCTTGTTGCAAAGTCTGGCTGGAAGGTGAAACTCCCACAGATTCCTTCATGTTTTCTAGGCCATGACTAATGGTAAGGTAGTATCAGGCTCTGTGTGCTGTGGAGAAACAAACAGCTTTTACGCGAACATCTTGCTCTTCAGCTGCTCTCTAACACCCATGCTCTCCCACCCCTCTTCTCCTCTCTGACCAGCATACTGCTATTTACAGAGACTGCCCATCTCTCTTCCACTGTTTATTTCTCTTTGTATCAACCTGTTTGAACAACATGCTACAGCTCTTCTCATGGGGCCAGGGAGGGAAAAGGCATTTCCAGGCTGCCAGGAATCTGCCTTTCTTCTTTGTCACAAGATCTCCTGTTTGGGAAGGGAGAGTTGAAAGGAGAAGTAGCTTGCTGGATACAGAATGATTCTCATGTGACTCATTCCTGTTCTGCAAAGCACACATCGGCAGGCAACAACCTCAAAACAAACTTACAGGGACTCAGTGTGCTCCTCCACAAAGAAAGATGGCCCAGACAGCTTTCGTTTCACTCCTTTCTGGGACTAAATCAGGCTCAGAGCCAGAAGCAAAATGCCTGCAGATAAAATCCTGTCTACGCTGGACCTAGCACTCAGCTAGCTGCAATCACCCAGCCTTTAACTTCATTACAGACTCAATTGGCTTGGCCAAGGTGAAATCCAAGTGGTCTTCAGAAGAGGCACTTGCACAGGAAGGGTGTTTCACTTGGCTGGTGGGTGGGTGGACACACAGTGATGTAAATGAAGATCTGTTCCCTCTGCTCTCTCTTCAGCTCTGTGTAGCTCCTCATCACCTCATGACCCCTCATTACCCTGACACCATCCAGCACCGCCCTGCGTGACCCCACTAATGTCCATCATGTGTGGCTTGATCCCACCGTCTCCCCAGGGAGGAGGAACAGAGAGGGCAGCGTTAGTGCTTCTTTTAAGTAGAATTTTTTCCTCCTTGTTTGTCTATTTGTTTAAAGTAGTGCTGAGCAAACAGCGGGGACATTTTGTTCTCTAAATAACCACTTGCTTGCAGTGTGCTTGCAGTCCTTCCACATCCGAAGTACACATCTGTGCCGCAGGACTACTGGCTACTAGTGAAATTGTGAATATGTGGCAAAAAATTAATTTGGCAAAAACATGTTGGCAAAACACCATTAAAGGAGCGGATTGTAAAAGCTGCCATTTGCATGGCACAGGCAGAGGTTAGCTCCATCCCAGGGAATCACATCTGTTTGTGTCCTTGTGGGGTTTTAACTCGCCAACACAGTGAATGGCTTCAACTACTTGACTGTAATGATCACAGCTTCTGCTGTAGCCAACACACCAAGCATCCTAGTGCCGTCCACATGGCTCCTCAAAACACCCAGTGCTGTAGGAGCCCTGGTAATTTCAGAAGCAAATTCTGGACCAAGAAATATTTGCTTATTGAATGGGTGAATAACTTCCAATAACACAATTTGGGAATATTGCAATCTGCTCATGGGCAATCTGCAAATGGAAAATTAAAAGAATGAATCTAGTAAGTAAATCATCAGGAAATATTTGCCTCTGAATTAAACCCTATTTGGCTTCATCCAAGCATCTAACTGAGCTTTCTCCTACTGGAGCTAATCCTTAATAAATCAAATGTTACAAACAACTAAAAAAAGCCCCCAGGAGAAAGTCAGGGAATCCTTTTTGCCAAATGTAAAATGAATATAAATGCATTAAGAGTTTTCTTCCCTCGTTAAAAAATCTTGGCCCAAGCCCTCTGCTCCTCATGAGGCAAAACTCTCTTTCTTCAGGTCATATAAACAGAGATTGTGAATTGGGAGATTATTACACTCAGGAGATAACTCCTGCCCAGATGAGCAGGAGCACCTACTTCCTCTCCAACATAACAATTAAGTTTTAGGCTTCCAAAATGAAATACCAAAGACATCCAGTCCAAACCGTGAAACTTTCAAACTTCAGCAAGAACACCGGCTAATCCCCACCACAGACTCTTTTGGCATCATGTGCTTCAGTCATGTCCATGCCTTGGCCCACAATCAAACAAGTTGATGAACCCCATTCTCCTCACGTTGGGTCACTGGCCATGTTAAAATCTAGTTTGGCCAGAGCTTTGCTTCTATTAAGCTTAAGCATGGTTTCCAGACTTTTTTCTTCCCGTGTGAAAAACAAGAAGAAAAATTGGAAGGAAGAAAACCAACCCTGGGGATGCTTCTACTCTAATCATTTCATTTCCAGATAATTACAGACTAGGGCACAGCTGGGTGGGATACATTTATGCAGCAATGGCATCCAAACTGTCTTGACCAGTGTCCAGCAATTTGTGTTTCACTCATATAACCAAATCCATTGTTTCAGTCAACGTGCACCAACATCCTTGTAAGCTGACCTCTCCGGCATTACCTTCACTGGGCAAGCTGCCATCTCCAAGCACATTTCATGGCCACTTCTCCCCATCTAGGCATTGCTCCAGTGAGCCAGCCATAAATATGTGAGGGCAGGGTGCAGCATCCGTAAACCACAAGTACAGTCAACGGATTAACCAACTCTTCTTGCAGGGAAGGTGACCGCAGTTGGCTGCTCCTCCAATGGCAGGATATTTTGAGCTGCTGCTTGAGTGGGAAGGGGAGGCAGTTGGTTTAAAAACTGCCTCAGAGGTTTCCACCAGGGAATTTTCAGGCAGGGAGGCAAAGTTGAAGTGCTTTTAACTGCCCAGACAATGGGGGGTTGAGAAAGAAGGGAAATGCATTGCTTAGATACTCTTCTTGGAGCTGTTTAACAGAATTAAATGGAAAACGTACAATGCTTACAAATATTGCTGTGTTTTTATTAAAGATTTTTAGTAGAAAGTGCTTTACTGATGTTAAGAGAGCTTTTATAAACTAATTATAAAGCACTTCTAATGCCTGTATTACTCATGCTTGCTTGCTTTTTTCCTCCAGTCAATCCTCTCTGCTTCCCAGTCTTTCCTTTCTATTTTCCCTAAGTCACTTTGCCATTGGCTCTCCAAACGAGTCTGCAAGGCACAATAAAGGCAAACAAGCCCCTGTTGCAGTGATTATGAGAAGACCTCCACCTTTTCAGTTCTTTTCTGTTGTGAAACAGCTAATCGGCTCCCTGACCACTGAGCCGTGCTCCACCATCCCCCGAGGCCAGCACAGACCTCCCAGGTGCCCACCCAGGCACTGGTGAGATCCAGAAATGCTACAACCCACCTGGGGAGCAGGACTAGAAAGCCTGTGCCATTCCTCTGGCTGCTCCTCTCCTGCACACAACTCAGCACAAAGCACAGTTTTGGGACTCATGCTGCTCCACACATAATCAACAAACCTATTGCCCCTCAGCCTCAGGTCCTTAGAGATGCTGAGTCCTTCTCCACTGAAACATGTTTTAAGGACATTACAGGGACATTATCTTAGGATGGATAGAAACACAAACAACGAACCATTTATATGTTCACAGCCTTAACATGAGTCCTTCTAATACATAAACTTGTGCAAGCCTTGCTTCAAAGCCCAAGGAGGGTTGGCTCCCCAGACCAAGCTCTGACCTAGCTAGCAGCTTTCTCAGTCTCTTCTTAGAGCTATGATTTGAAGTAGCTGAGGGCTAGCACACAGCTAAGCCCGGTTTCCAGCGCTTGCCAGGGCCGGAGAGAGTCGCAAGACCCTAACCTGAACTTCCCCAATGTTTAATTTGGAGCTGTTATTTATAGGCATTTCCATGGGGCTCATGACTGCACCTGGCAAACAGTAATGATGGGATCCTCATGAGCCCCTGGGAGGTGGGAAGGCAGAGAGGAGCAGTGGCTGGCCCAAGGTCACACAGGAAGTTTGCAGCATGGCCAAGAATAGAAGCCAGCCTTGATTAGACAGATTGTATTATATTGGACAAGTCCGGCCTAGATAGACAGAGAGACAAATAGATACTGACTGCATGCCAACAGCCCCAAATTTGGGAATGCCTAGGGTTGACTTGAGCCTTCGAGACCCCTGGTCTGCTTGAACCATATGTCACAGTGTCTCAAATGCATCTGCTGAGAATAGGGAAAGAAACTGCAATTCTAGTGAAATTCAGCAGGCATTAATACTCTGCAGGTAGCTGGGGGAAGGCATGGGGAACCTGCTTAGCCAGAATGGCAGCTAGTAAATGCAATTGTTCCCTTTGAAAAGGCAGCGCATGATTTGTTTCTCAGAAATTGTTATAAAAAGCTTAAGGTTTTTTAAACATCTAAGAAAAGGCCATTTCTTAGAAATGAAATAGCAGCTGCAGTATAGAGATGGTTAAGAAATGGTGAACCAGCAGCTCTGTGCTTGTTTTGCAATCAAGGGGCGGCTAGAATTAATGTCCATTACATGCTAGCTGGCTTAGTCGATTTTTCTGTGTCACCACCCATCTTCATGCTCTCTCATACGCCACCTTCAAACCAAATCCTTATTTCATGGGTGGTTACGTTGTGAAAGACAAGAAAACTTTTCTGTGATGTTTATACAATCTCGAGCAACTGCAGGACATACCCTTCAAAGGTTAAATTGCTGCAGAAGCTACTGGGGACTTTTAAACGTTAATTTTTTTTATAGCCATGATAGCAGAGGCAAGCACCACTGCTGTCTGATGAAACAAGAGGAATGAAGTTTGATCTTAGCTGCTAGGCCTTAATCAGAGTAATTAATTACAAATACAGCAGATGAATTGGATTCTCCTTTGACTTGAACTGGTTTTACACATGTGTAACTCATCATTTTAAGGGTCATCACTCCTAATTTATCCTGAGGTGAGAAGAGAATCAGTCCTCATAGACACAGATCCTGATACAGATTTCTGCACAGAACAAAAAAGCTTGTATCATCTCTAGCTTTAGCCAACTAAACATCCCCTGCTCTCAATGGAAGCAAACTCCTCACCGCCCAGCTTGGGATGGGATTAATCGTTTTTCTGCACTGACAACAGAGGTAGTTTAAATCACTGACTGGACCTGGACTTTGGGTGGCTGAACATCAGAGAGATGAATCTGGTCTCAGTCTGCTGCCTGTGGGGACCTTTTTGCCCATGCTGAGGCAAAGGATGCTCACAGAGCAGGCAGAGTTTGCCCTTGTGTTGCCCTGATGGAAATAACTGCCCCTGGCAACAGCAGAGGGAAACAGGCTATCATTGCTTTGAATCTGAAGGGCTTTCACTGGGTTTCAGTGACTAAAATGACCAAAAACCAATGGCAGCAGGGGGAGAGCCAGGCCTGGGGGGAGCATAATTGGTTAGGATTTCTCGGAAGTTTGTTTTGAATTTGTTGCATCCAGTTATGTCTTGTGTAATCACAGTATTATGGGGTTTTGTAATCATTCCACTGTGCTTTGGATTATTTTCTTATCTCCTCAAAAATCTGACCAGAATTTCTGAGAAATAAGAAAAATCCAGTCATCCAGTCAAAAAAAAAGAAAGAAAAAAAAAAAAAGAGAGACTGAGAAGGAGAGAAAATAACCCTAACAGATTGGAAAACTTCTTCAAAAATGCCTTGAAGACAAAAAATGGAAACTCCAAATAGCCTCTATTTATACTCCTTGGGTTGTTTTCACCCCCATACAAGCATTGCTGATGGCAAAAGTCTTTCAGCAGCTACTGCTAACTTATGTGGGGGGCGGGGGGAAAAAAGGTAGCCAAAATACATCTTGCAAAGGGAAGAATAAATCAGAGCTGCGAACTGCCTCTGTGGCAAGATCTGATTCAGGAGGGGATTTCAGCTCCTTGCATGCTGCATGCTGCCTCCCCCCTCCCGAGACGGGAGAGCAAAGTCTCCCCTGTGCTTTGCCGTTCATCCTCAGGCTGCCTTCTGCAGGCTGTGTTGCCAGATCGCTGCGGAAAGGCGCGTTGGAGTAGAGAAGTGCTCTCATCTGGGGCATGTCTGGAAAACCGTTCATTATATAAGAAAACAAGATGTGCTAATGTGCACTTTAGGGGTTTTCTGCAGGCTGTTGTTCAGGAGTTACGCATGGCTGTTTAATTTTATTTCTGTCTCCAAAACCGTCTCTATAAATTCCTCACCCTTCTATCTTTAGCTACAGGGGTCTTTTGTTGCAAGACATCTTTGGTATTCTTTATGGGGAAAGAAAATTATGGTGAAACCAGGAATAAAATATATAAAGCATGTTAAGAACAAGCCCCCTTTCCATGGCATTCTGCCTTCTGTTGCTGGGAAGTGAAGCAACTCACAACCCTTTCATACCCCAAAATGCAGGACACTTGAGAAACTGCATTTGCACTTTCCTCCTTCTGCTACAATCCATCTGTGGAAAAAATTAGACTTTGGTTTCTATGTCATTTTACTGTCACCACTCAGTACTTGATCACTAACAGAAAGAAAAAAAATGTATATAATAAAAGATAACAACCACAAGAGGAAAATTCACTGCCGAAAAGCAGCAGAGTAGGCAGAAGGCAAGGGGCAAATGCTCACTTTGCTCGCTTTGCAGTGGGGGGAACAGGTGAACAGGCTCTCATCTCCTGATGGGATCCAGTGCCCAACAGCCCAGGCAATAGATGGAGACCAGTTTGGGCCAGGCTGGCCCTGGTGGCTGAAGGTCTGTGGACTGGCTGGCAGGTGCTGATGAGCATTAGGGGATGCTCACATGCTCTGCTGTGCCAGCCCTCTTCCCAGAGGAAAACACCCTCCACAGAGCCATAGGGAGTGATGTCCCATCGCACCTTGCTGGCATGGTATCAGTCATGGCCTTAGACACAGCATGCCATGAAAAATGAAAGAACTGATAATAACGGATCAGATGGGAGCTCAGCAGCTTGGCTTTCCACATATTGCTCATTTGCACTGGCTTTTTTCAGCACAAAACCAAAACAAACACCTCATTAAGCACCAATTGTATAAAGGAGGTTGCAAGAATAGAGCCCTGACCAGTCCACCCTCGCGCCCCTGACTGTCTACATCCCTTGTTAATGATGGATGGTCACCCCAGGACTAGCCCACCATGGGATGGCTTTCTGACCCCACAGTTTCTCAGACACAGCCTATTCACAGCCCAGCTCCTGTCTTAGCTGATGCACAAGTAAGCAAAGCTTTCCCACCAAGGCTGGCCTGCAGCCTCCGCTATTTGGTCACGACCACAACAACCCAACTGTGCCAGCTTGTAGCAAGAGCAGTTTCTGGGGAAAACAGCCCACCAAACCTGCCCAATCCCTACACAGCATCTCCTCCCCCTTCTCCCCCAAAATATGGGCACTTGCAGCTCAAAAGCCATCTGAACCAAGCCCCACCAAGGGTCTGAGCACAATCAATGCCTGGACGAGGGCGAGCGCTGTGCCACGCACACAACAGGCCTTGCTGGGCGTTTGCAGTGGTGGTGGCCTCCCACCCAGGTCTCAGAGGCCGCAGTATCCATTTGGGGGGGTGGGAGGAATTAGTCACTTGGATACCACTGGTTGGTACCCCCGAAGTGAGCTCAGCCCTGCCTGGGACAGCAGGTCGGAGAGGCAGCCATGCTGAGATAGAAGAGGGAGACAGAGACGAGGGAGTGGGCTGCTGCATGAAGCTCGTTAGCACTTTTTCTCCTTAATGTGCTCTGGGAACAGGGGAATGGGAGCATCCCTGTTTCTCCCACAAACAAGGGCCCTGCCACTGCTTTGTTCAGGAAGATTTTCTTTGAAGCAACCCTTTGTGTCACCCTCTCAGCCACGGCGGTGCATCTGCTTTGTCCTGCCAGCTCAGCCATGGAGTGTTTACAAGCCTCCCTCACCCTTCCAGGCTGTGGTTCAGCTCCATTGACACTGAAGGCAACAGACTCCTCTCTTGGCATGTGATGAATCAATTACTTCCTCTGACACTCTATTACTATAGCCTTTACATCTCCAGATTGCAGATGAAAAGACAGGCTGAGAAGGGGGACAGGGAAGGGGAGAGGTCTCCTGAGGTCTCCTTCAATTGAGTTGTTGGACATCTGAAGAAATCCCCATCTGCCATATTTAAAGACACAGAGAGATGTTTTGCTCCTGAACAGCAGAAATATCACAGGGTTTTCACAAAAGAAACCTAAGAAATAAAAGGGGTCAAAAAACTTCAACAAGATGCAGTGAACATAGATCAATGGTGAGTCAGTCCCCTCTGCTGATCGAGATCCCAGACCTTGCTCCTGCTCATGATTATCAGCCAAACATCAGCATTACCAAAGGCACAACATGCGAGAGCCATTCGTTACACCTTCCCTTTTCACTGCAAAATAACAATGTAAATGAAACCTCACACCAACACTCCCAAAAGAGGAAGGAAGCTGGGCACATGCCTCAAACTGTCGTGCTGCTGGCAGCGGGGGGGGGGCTGGGGTCCTACTCCTTGTTGGTCATCCGTCAACAACCCCAGCTCCGAGGGTTCCCTGGAGGTTTCTAATACGTTGAACACTTCCCACGGAAACACCCTGCACGTGGCACAGCCTCGGCAGGCACAGGGCTGAGCGCAGGGGCTCTCCCACCACCAGTGGGCAAGTGTTGCCTGTCTCAGCAAAGGGGGGCCCCACCTCAAAAAAGAGGGGCACATCAACCACAATGTCTTCTGTGCCTCTGCAAGAAGTGACATTTGGGGCAGCCACAGCACACACAGAGAGCAGCTGCCCTGCCAGTTTCTGTGCCATTTGTAACAGGACTAAGTCTTTGGCATAGGATTTCTGCTGTCAGACCCCACTGCTTCAGGTTCTGCTTCTAGCAATTTATTAAACACTCCTATCTCTGTGTCTGACACAGTACTTCTTTAAAACGACCACTATACTGATACCCTTTCAGTAACAATACTACTGGACTGTGATTGCTCAGCAACACTATACATAGATCCCAAGAATTCCTTGGGATTCAGAGGGGAAAAACCCCAATGAAAAAAACCCAGTTTATTCTCTCTTTCAAATGATCTACTGATCTACTCGCTAAGCCAACATAAGGAAAGCTTTCTATGGTGTGTTTGAACTGATATATCAAAGACAGTTGCTTAAAACATCCTAGCTGTGATTAGTGGACCATGACTGCTATTAACTTATAAGGAATTCCAGGATCACCAGACTGTGGTTTGCAACGTATTATTACATTGCCATTCAACAGTAGTGTGCAGCTGCTTGATTTAAAGAAAACTGAGAACTAGTCTCAGACTAAAAACTAACCTCCCCCAATTCTTTCAAATAAGCTCTGTGCTGAGCTCTGGCCAAAAGCAACTAGAAATTTCTTGTTTTCAGTCTGCCCTTTGCAATCTTTTCTTTTTATTTTGCATTCGTATTTAATTGCAGATTTCACATCTGGCCAGAAAAGGCCCGGATCAGGAGCTCTGACCTGCTCCTGTGTGATGCTGCTACGCAGCACCCTTTGCAGGGGAGTGTGCAATGCACTGTTGCTATCTAGACTGGGTTTTACGCCTGCAGATGCCCAGGTCTTCTCTTCTTTATAAGGTGGGGAATTTAAAGTGATTTGCCAAAGCAGGAACAGTACATCAATAGCACAGAACGCGAAGAACCCAAATCTCACAACTCCCAGACCTGATACTGTTGGCGCGTCTGCCACTCCCCTGTTACAGCCTGACAATAGGGATGATATCCATTGAAAAGGCTGCGTGTAGCTAAGGCAAACAGTTGCTCATTAAAAGCCTAAACCAGTTCCTATGGAAATCAAGGTAAAACCTCCTGCTGCCTTCACAGGGCTTTGTGTCTGGTCCTTAACAAAAAAAAAAGGATAATTTTTTTAATATCATCCTGGCACTCTCCTTACATTTGCTAAACCTTCTAACTCCTGCATCCAGACAGCAAACCCATGACATGGAAAAGCACTGCTAACCCCACTGTGTGATGCAAAAAAAGTGACTGAGACGCATACCCCCACAGACATTTAGGCTCCTGAGACCCACCTGTTTGGGATGAGAATGGTGTCACCTGGTGTCACTCAGTGAGCTGGAGCACTGTTGCAAAGACAGGCAAGGGCCTTGAGCTCTTTGCTGAAAGCAACAGTATCTCAACACTGTGGTTATCATCAGGATGTTTCAGTGGGATGACTCTACTACTGTCCTATGGTATCTGTGCTAAGCAGGGTCCGCAAAGACGCAAGGCGCTTACAGCTGGAGCATGGCTTGCACTGCACGCTCACAAAAGGCGCACGTTTCTGACGCTTTTAGCTGGATCCTGAACTCAGTGAGGAGTCACCACGGCCAGCCCTGTGCTCACTCTCTCCCCAGATGCTGTGGAGGACCACGAGTTCTGCTCCCTCCCTTGCTGGCCAGAGAGGCTGAGTAAGGAGTGAGTACACCACCACTACCTCCTCCTCCTTGCTGGCAGGAAGGAGGGGGAGAGGTCTCTATCTCTAGTGCTATTGTTCCCAGTGTCACCAGCTGGAACTCAATTTGTCATCATGCCAACCGGAAACAAGGTGCAAAACCAGATCTGACTCCTACGGATCGGATGTTGGTGAGCTGGCGGGACACAGGAAACCCCACGGGAGTGCCTTTGGGGCCATCACCTTCTGCAGTGCCTGGATTGTCTGTCCCCCCAGGGAGAGGCTCTGGGGCATGGGGGGGGG
>NW_009619129.1:0-16683 GCF_000690535.1 Cariama cristata | reverse complement strand
GCACAGCCACAGAGCAAGCGGAGCTCTCGCAGCTGCGCAGATGGGCAGCAGGGAACAGAGATATGAACAACCTTGAGCTGTTAACTCATGCACTGGTCTAATGCCGTCACAGCTAACACATTCATTGATGTTTCATTTTGGAAAATGACCTGGGCTTGATGGGAATTATGAACCATACAGCGGATGCTGGACAGAGTTAAAAAACAGTAGAAGCTCATTTGAAGACAAGTTGAGCTGCAGTGTCATGTTACCCAGACTGAATTATTTCCTGTACGTTAGAAATGTTGCTTCTGGCTACCCATGCCACAAACGTATGAGCAAGCAAATGCCTTCCTTAACATCTCATCTTTGACTTCCCCTCTCTGCAAAGTTAAAGCTCGACTCCCCCAGTGCTGCAGGCGATGCAGTCACTTCCCCTTGCGTCCCAATGAAGAACTTCCCCAAGCCTTGGTGTTCCGAGGTGTTCCAAGTGTATTTCTCTTTTCTAAGCATTTTCCCAACCTCAAGCATTGTTTCTAAAATGTTTACTAATAAGCTAATTATGCGTACTTTTCAAAGCATTTACTAATTAACTGTCCATAATTGCTGCCTCGTGTACTCTTAACCTTTGCTGATGGAAGGACAGCTTCTTGCAATATTATGCTCTTGGTTGAAGGAGATGGTCAAGAGGGCCAGGCTGAATACTGCAGCCACCAGCTGCCTGCCAGTCACTGGGCACTGGGGCTGGCTGCAGCTCCCTCTGCCCGCGCAAGGGACTTGGGCCAGCGTCTCTGCTGCTCTCTAGGAAGGATGCAGAGCTGTTTTGTTCTAGTGCCCAGCTTCCTGGAAGCACAGGAGATGGCCATGCTGCCGTAAGAGGCCTTCACTGGTTAGCTGAGCCCGCATGCCTCACCCTTTGTACTGTGGCCTGGGAACACCATCACGTTACTGCCAGTGACCCCTGGCAGGCAGTGCTCCACATGACGGGCACTGAGAGCGTGGTTCCCATGCCAAACTGTGGTCCCCTCTGCCCTTCAGGCTGGGAGCAGGGGCATCTCCTGCCATGCCTGCCTGGTATCCAGCACACACCAGGATCTGAACCTGGTTCAACTCTCCTGGCACCACCGTGGCTCTTACGAGGTCACAGTGACAACTGCATTAAATTTCCTCATTACAGTGGCCCCAGTGCCTGTTTCTGGAGACCCTCAGGGCTTGACATGGGGAGCCAAAGTCAGGAGGAAGAGCCTGACTGGGCAGCTCTGGGCTGTCTCTAATTTGCCAGCTCCTGCCTGTTTTTGGAGCCCCAGGCCCCTGTCTCCAGAAGCCTTTGCCAGCATTTGGCATGTGCCACCAGAGGGGGCTGCGAGCCACGGCAGCGGTCCCCCAAATCCTCCCCAGCCAGGGATCCCAGCCATCGCAGTGTTGCAAAGGGCTACAGAAAAACCCACTGGTATGGTCTGATTATCAGTCGGGCTTTTTTTAAAAAGTAACGTTCCTCTGGTGCAGATGTTATGACTCAGTTGAAAGGTCTTCTGCTTGCAGAGGGAGCATGAGCCCATCTGCTGCAGCCGTGGCAGAGCGTGCCTCTGCCGTGTGTGTACTGCAATGTCCCAGCACTCAACGGCAGCTCTGCCCAGCCTAATCCTCTGGCAGAGTCAGCCGAGTGCAGCCCGGGATGGCAGTCAGTGGCCAGTCTTGGGAGGGAGCTTTTAACGGTCAAAAGAGAAGCCCACCAGTGGGAGGGAGGAATGAATGGAAAAGGAGGTGGTTGGTTATAAACGCAGTGATTCACTCAGAGCTGAGGTTTCTGACTCGGATTTTCCAAGCAAGCAGTGCAGACAGAACAGCGAAACGGCAATTAGGAAGGAGTGGGCAGCTCGGCTACGTGACTGCACAAGCTGGGGGACAGCCATCCCTGTCGCACACCTATTGCAAACAGTTCAGGTCGCTCCTGGGATCACAAATAAAACCTGGCATGTACAAAGCTGCCCAGGTACTGCCATGCCATGTGGGGAGTGGAAACATCTTGCCACAGCAGCAGCAGCATGCTCTTTTCCACTGGATGCCACTTCCCTGTTCAGAGAGCAGATCCTGACGGCGCAGGGCCGCAGTGCCTGAGCAACAGCTGCACTCGCAGAACAGAGAGGAAGAAATGGCGAGCAGACAGGCTATTACAATTATTTCTGAATAGTTTGGAAGGTCTTTTATCAGAGCATCAAACTTCCCTTTTGGCTTTGCCATTACTGTTGTGGCCCCACGGCTGTGGGACAGCATGAACAACGGCCCAGGTCCCATACTCCCTGTCAAAGCGTGCCCACCCTCCTGCAACAGGGATCCCTCCTGTGCGGGTACACAAGAGCCACAACAGCAAGAGGAGGCTAATTTTCTTAAGCTAAAGTGCCTTCCCAAAGTAAGGTGCTTCCTCAGAACACATATGAAGCACACAGAGAGAGAAATATGTTCTGGGGTTTCAATTACACCAAATTACTCCCTTCATGATGGTGGTGGTGGCAGTGCAGTTACTACTTAATACAGCTGGACACAGCCGAAAAATAAAAGCCCAGATGTGCCTCCAGAAAAACAATAGCAACCAGCACCAAGCAGCCGCCCCTGGCTGCCACCTCAGGGCGTCCATCCCTGGCTCCTGCTACCCCACTCCAGGCAGGGAGGGCCGGCTGCCGAAGCTGCTCTCTGCAGCCAGCTCTCGCTCTGCCGTCCGGGTAGCACCAGGTACACAGGCCCTTTCCGGCCAGCTGCCCGGCGAGGGGAAATCACTGACCTTTCCGCAGAGGTCCCCAGGGTGCCAGGCACTGTGCAAAACACAGGAGGAAACGTGTCCTGTCCCAAAGGGAAATCTAAAGCAGATACAAGGAAGGCCAGAAAGGGCACGGTAAAAGCAAAAAGACTTTTGCAGATATTTTTGTAGCCTTTAGAATGAGTTTTAGGAATGTAAATGTTATGCTTTATGAGGGAGAAACTTTAGCCTAATAAGGTAAAACGAAACCTCGAAGGAAGAAGCAACAGATGAAGGGGTTACAGTGTTTACCTCTGGCAGCTGGAAGCTGCCCACTCCCACTCCGATAGCTGCCAGGTAACAATACTAGAGCAGGGGGAACCTTGTCTGCCCAGAGACAGAGTGCTGCCATGGGCTTCATCAGCCTGTCACCTTTGAGTGAATGTGCTCTATATTAATGATCAGATGTCAAAAGAAGGGCTCTGCCCTGAGACTGTTTCTTTGATGCTGAACTCCTGTTCCTGTTAAAATTCCCACCTGCAGCTGCAATGAGGCCTTTGTTTCTTCATAAATTACCCTCTGACACTCAGATGAGATTTATTACTAGATGGTCACTTATTAGTACTGCTTAATGCCCAAGCATTACACAGTGTTAATACTTGCCTCCTTCTGGTAGGTCACTTAAAAAAATAAAAAAATCTGCCTCCTATCAATTTCTTTCAGGCAGTGTTTATCGTGCACTGTTTTCATTTGTTTTGATATGCTTCCTGTCAAGCACTGTCCATGAAGTTCTTTCAAACCCACTACTTTGCAGTGCTGGCTCTGGGGAGCAGGCACCCAAAGCCAGCTTGGCTCCCAGCTCACACTTGTGGCCAGCAGAAGCCCAACTGCACTGTGGATGAAGGCTGTTTCACTTGCACACAGGTGGTAGCTGGGGGGATAGAGGTCCAGACAGACTTCACTTGCAGGAAAGGTTTGATGTTACTACCTGTTTTCTAGAGAGCAATGTTGCCGCAGGAGCTCAACTGAGACAGAGACCCTGACAAACCCTCCACCATTCATGTCCCACATGGAGGACCAAATCCTCCAACTCAAACCTTTCTGCTTTAACTAAAGGCTCCCTCGTGCATGTACATGCAGAAAGGGAGAGGGCGAGACCACAGAGCAGCCACTCAGAAGATTTGCCATGGTAAAGTAGAAAGCAGCAAAGGGACATCTCCAGCGCTCAGGCAGCCCCTCCAGCACACACCACCTGCAGCTCCGGACCAGACCCTGTTCTCTGACAGGCAGCAAAAGTTGTCCAAGGTGCTCAGAGCTAAAATTGACAGCTTTCTACAAGTGGAGGAAAAGCCAGGTGCCCGTGGGGATTTCTGGCTCTCTGAACAACCTGGCTTTGCTTGCCTGAGACCTTGGAGAGGCAGAAGCTGGCATCCCTCCTGCCCAGCTCAACCCCTGCCCTGCACACAACATTGCCCTGCCCAATATATATCACATACTCTGCAGACTGCGAATATAGGTCTATAAAGCTTTTATTACTGTGAAGCTGGGGCAACTACATTAGCTATGAGAAGGCTATACAGTTGAGCCTGCGCAAGCAATAATAAAATCTGATAGCAGCCATCATTCTCATGCACACCGCCAAGGCCTTGTTGTGTTCATCTATGCTCACATTACGCCTTTCTCTACCTTCTCCCCTCTCTATAACGCAGGCCTGATCCTGCAAAGTGCTAAACACCTTGCACACACAGTGACTTCAGGGAGAGTTCATGGTTCTCAAAGCTTTATTAGTCCAGGCTTTATCTGTAGGGGGTGACGAGAGCCCCAATGACATCAGTCAGCACACCTTCATTAGAGTTATAGGAGCTATGCTGATTTACGGTAGCTGAGGATCCAGCTCTACACTTCCTAACCTTCAGTACATCATCAAACCCATGCTGAATTCTTTGTTCTCCACAGGACTGATTCTACAGTCCCATAAATACTTCCCCTGTCCCTCTGTCCTTTTTGCAAACAGAGTTCCCCTCACTATATTTAACCCCCTTTTAATTAACAGGACCAACATGTCTGGCAAGACTGCTGTGTCAGGCCTGTTTTAGGAGACCTCAAGCTCCTTCACAGCTCAGGCATCCCTAGAGCTGGCTGTGGATTCCAGATTAAATACACAGGTTTATACGTCTGCTGAGACTATGTTATTAACTCAGCCTTTTATAGTGGCCTTTGATGCTATTAATTATTCTTTACTAGCTGTTAATTGTTTTTCCTGGACATCTAGTTTCCGAGTCCCTTCTTAGGAGAAAAGAAAAAAAAAGCAAACAAAACCAAACCCCCAGTTTACCAAACACAGTAGAATAAGCACTGTGGAAAGTCAGATCCAGCACAAACACCTCAGACCCCCAAGCCTCCAGCCTCACATGGCCTGAGCCTGGGTCTCCAGCCCTAGGGCTCTCTATGCCATACCTCTGTCTAACTAGACACCAGGAAATTGCTCTGCTCTCCCAGCACAGTTTAAAAGGACAGCGAGGTCACTTTGACACTGAGAAAAACAAGCTGCCTTTCAACCAAAGTCAAACTCGGGTTGAAAGCCAGTTAGCTCTTGCTTTCAGGTGATACCAGGCTCAGTCAAGATCAACCAGTTCAACGCAGAGTAGGCTCATCCTATGTGTCCAAAGAAGCATCTTATAACCACCAAGTTGGCAGAGGCACACTTGCCCCTGAAAGGTAATGAGATGCAGTGCTATGGGGGCTCAGGACGATTATTGTTTTCACATGCAAGGAAGCATGAGACCCATACCACTAGGCAAAAGCAGGAAGAGATGACTATGTACTAGAGAGGAAAAGGAAGGCTCTTACTTGCAGTCGTGCTTTTCAATTTCAAAGTGAGGGTTGAAGTTGAGGATAATCTTCTGGTTGGGTTCAGGGGCATAGATGACCCACTCGCAGTTCTGGTGGGAGGGGTAGTCATTGGGGTACCCTGGGGAGGTGATGTACCCGGCTTCCTTGGAGTTCAGACGTCCCCCGCATGGCTGAGCTGCAGAGACACAGAAGGGAACAAGGCAATGAAACAGGTTCTGGGCATCGGCTGTGCACAGCCGGTCCCTTGGAGCCACTGATAGGGGTGCTCTGATAAAGGCCATTCTCCAGGCTGTTGACATCCGTTTGGTACACTAATATCTCATATTAATCTCTGGGCAAGGACAATTATTCTACACAACAAACCTACTCCTTTTCCCCTCCACCTCCTGCCACACTTACATACCACATTTCGCACAGACCAGAAAAGAGAAATAAATGCTCTTGCCGAGGCAATTACAGAGTCATAAAGTAAGAGACAGACTGATATCAGATCATCTGGAGCCGCCTTGTTTTATCCCTTCTTTTGCCTCCTTTGCAAGCTGCTCTGTGGCAGTCTCCCACAGCTGCCTCAGGAAACACCAAAATTTGGACACCAGAAATTTGATACAGCTGCAGGAGTGCAGAAAGCTTTGCTGTTCCCAAGGAAGGAAACTGAGGCATGGCAAGGCTGATGGCAAGCCCATGCAGCCAGCGGCAGAGCTGAGGACAGCATCTGGCCCTCCTGGCCCCAGCCTGCAGCCCCACGACAGCCCTTCTCCACTTGCTGTTGCTCTCCCTCCCCAACCCTGCCTGTTGCCATGACCCCATCTTGGCAGACTGGCCTCCTGCCTCCCAAAACCTTTCAAGCTAACCCAGCCGTTAGAATTGCAGAGGGAGATAATCAGCAGCAGTGGTTTTGTGGGGCTAGCCCACAAATGGCTGGCAACAGCTGCGTGGTGAGTGGAGGAAGCACTCTCAGCTTTGGGTTAGAACAGGCCCTAGAGGGTGATTTCATCTTCAAAAAAACATTTAATTTCATGAACGCTGCAAATCAAATTTATTATTGCATTACTTGCTGGGAGGAAAATCTGCATCACAGGGTCAATTGATAACACGCTACAAATCCCAAAGTCCCCTTCTCCACGAGGCCCTTATCACATGGGTCTCACTGCCCCCCCTCCCCTGCCACTGCCCCATCCCAGCGCCACAGCCCCACAGGCCGCCACAGCTGCCCCTGGACGACAGCACTGCCTCCTCACACCCAGCAAAATGGGTAAAAAACAGCAAAATGGACAAAACCCAGCAAAATCCTAAGCCCCTCCACAGGGCAGGCTGGCAGGCATACAGGGTGACCCCAGTCCCATGTTGCAGAAAGACTTTCCCCTCTCTGACGATAAGCAATGGGGTACAACATGGGACGCAGCCCCTCGCAGGTTGTCTCCACTACAAGGCTGTCCCCACAGCCTCCCCCACAGTCCCAGAGGGCTGCGGTCCCACAGGAGGGTGCAGGTGGGCTTTCGCAGGGCCCACATTTGCACACCTTGTGATGGGGCCTGAGGCACATCCCATGCCCCTGAGGGAGCAGAAGCACAGGAGGAGCATCACCCTCAGTGCAGGAGAGTAGCCACACATCCCACACCCTGTCAGCTCTGTGGGCCAAGGGTTTCCACAGTGCTCCCCACTGCCCTGGCCCCGAGGGCTGTTCCTCTCCCTCCACAGCAGCACTCACTGCAAAGCCCCAGGACTACGCCAGGAGAAGCAAAGCAGCGCAGACTCGTGTGGGATCAACCCAATGCCGCAGGTCTGGACCACAGGGTCCACCAGGCACCGGGGGTGTCCCCTGCCAGGCTGTCACAAGTCTGCCCGCTCTCAGTGAGGACATCGGAGCCCACCTTCAAACTGCCCTCTTGCCGGAGTCAAGGCAAGCAGCAGGAGCGAGGCAAGACCCCTTGGCGGTAATGCTTCCTGGAAAAAAGCACTTTGAACAAACAACCTGCTGCCTGCACGCTGCCTGCAGAAAATACACGTGCCCTATGCAGGAACAAGGGCAGCAGGAGGGCCCTTTGTGGGGGAGCAAGGCTTCTTTACCATGAAAAAGCACTATCTCAGTTTCCCCCATGTTTTTCGTGCCCTCTAACACATTCGTTCTTCAAAATAACTTTCTTCTCACACACCCAAAGGCAGCTTTGCAGCCTTCCTTTTTTATTTTCTTAAAATAATCCTCTAAGTATCCTGAAAAATACAAGGGGAAAAATCGCAACACTGCCACGGAAGAGCCGAGAATACCAAAAAACATCTGGTTTTGTTCCACAGGAGAGCTTGCTCAACACACAAACATTTACAAACCTACGTTCTTGCACAAATCTCTTCTCTCAGCAAGGCTTATTTGCCCACACACGTGTCTATGTGGGTTTGGGTGGAGAGAGAGAGAGAGAGACATTCACGTGGAAGGAAGAAATTCAGGGACTTGTTGACATCAACGTACAAATAGACGTGTAATTCACACTTCCCTCATGTACGCACTTTCACACCTTCTCATAAAAATTCACACCTCGTTTGCACACATGTCCACCCCCTCCAGCAAAGAGAAATATTCAAGCTGCAGATTATTTTTCTTGGAAAGGGCAAAGTCTCGAAGCAATGAAAATACAGTCAATCCTTCCACACCTCGTCATCCCCTCCCCGTCTCTCCAGCTTTCACACACATGCTACCTGCTAGGCTGATACCACCAACATCACCCACCACTCAGAAGTTGCTAGCCCCTTACTCGCGCCGGATAGTATGAATACTCTGTAAGCTGTTGCAACCTAACCAGTTGGAGGTGAACTGCAATGTGAACAGGGGTGTCAGGCAGCAGCTTTCTCTGGCTCTTCCCTGACAAATGAACTCAGGAGCAGAAACCCAGGTTTACCCTGATCTTAAAACTTCTCCCTTGCCCTGCAAAGCCATCGCAGGGCAGCGGGCCCGAATTAAGGAAATCCCTGGGCTTGATCCTGATTTTAGGTCAGCTTGGTGCCCAAGTTAAACTGCTGGTGCTGGTGAGGACAGCCTGAGTAAGAGGGGCTTGAGGCCCAGCTCTCTGCAGCAAAATGGGACAAGCAGGTGAAACCACTGAGCGGACCAGAGCACCAACCATATCCCTCAGGTGTTCAGATACCACCAGGAAAATTTTACCATCTTTCCGCAGCAGGAAAAACCTTCCACCTGCAGGAAAGCTTATCTGTGTCTGTCAGAGGAACAGATTTTGTCCTCTCATTCATCTCCTCCCCAAGAAGGTCCCGAGAAATGAAGGGGGCTACTTCAGCACAGCGCTGCCTTGTCCACATACAGCACCAGGCCACGTGGTGGGCAGTAGCATACCAGGTAAACTGGGGCTTCTTAGAGTTATCTGAAGAGGCAAAACGACTTTCATATCTTCATAATGGCTTTCTCAGGCTTTTTCCTCTTTTGATTCACTGGTATATAGCAGATAAACACCTGCAGCAACAACAAAAAACATCTATCACTGTGCCCACTGATGGGCAAAGGGTTTGCCTCAGCAGACATACCAACCACTGGCTTTCTGTATAAAATCAGGCCTGTTTTGTACACAGTAGAGGGTCAAGCTTCTACATAAATGTGTCCTTTCAAACTGATGCATTGAATCCATGCAAAAACTTAAAAAATAAAAAAAGGGAAAAAAAAAAAAAGGTGAGTGGCATGGCTGCTGCCCATGCTGTATGCTTTGGAAGCAAGATGTGCTCTACAGCTAATGGGCTCTGGCAGCTTTTGCCAGCCTTGAATTCAATTAATAAAATTAAAATTAAATTCTGAAGTATAAGCCAAGTCTGCCAGGTGCGTGGGACATCCCATTGCTCAGTAAGCAAAACGCAGGCGTTAAAAACAAACTGCTGGGGCCTCTACCAGCCCACACAGTGGAGAGGCCAGTGGAGTACTGTGCCGACAGCGAGGCCACAGGAGAGCAGCAGGCTCCTCAGTGAAGGCTACAGAGGTTGACATTCCCTGGCAGTGTTGGAGCAGGCTGTGTTCAGGATGGGAAATCCCCAGGCACCCTCCCTCGTTAAGGCCCACCACATGACTTACATTATCCCAGCAACCCTCTCCTTGCAGGACCACCCCAACAGGGGAACTACACCAGAGGACGACAACCAAGTCATAGGGATGGGAAAAGAAGACCTGGAGAAGCTCACGAGGGCAGACTCTTGCAAATGCTGCAGTATATGGCGGGCAACTCCAAAGTTTCCCACAGAGATGGGTATCAGCAGCTGAGCTCCTTACCCTTTGTGAGGGGCAGACCCCTCTTTCCCTGCCCTGACTTGCTGGAGACATCCAGGCTGATGAAGTCTCCCCCTGCCTCCCCTCAGCTGTAACAAGCAATCCTCACTCAGGGGACCCAAAAATAACAGGCAGGGCCCGGGAACCTGCACCCACACTTGGTGTTTTTCAGCTCTGCAGCTCATCAGCACATGCTGAAACCTTAGGCTGGGAGCAGAGCATCCTCCTACTTAATTTCCTGCCGATTAAACCCCTCTGGATTTCCCTCACCCCAGGAGGGCAGGGCTCACTGTTATTGTTGGACCTTCAACACAGAAACTAAAGCCAACTCTGCCTGTAACAAAAATAATCATCACCAGAGAGGCCCATTTCACAACAAACACATACTACAGCCTCTCAGAGCTTGTAGTGTCCAGCAGAAAACTATCATGTGTTTTGATCTGCTGGGTTGAGTTTGCTTTGGGGATGTAGTTCAGGGCTGTGCACAAAATTTAAGGCATTCTTGTTGCCTTAGAGGCAAGCAGCAGCATTGCTGACTGTGCTGCTCAGAAAGAGCTGCCTTTGAGGGTAGCAAGGGAGCAAGGGAGAGGGATCCCAGGAGTTTCACAGCAGAAGGATGCACCGCCTAGCCTTGTCACTTATTTCTTTTCCTCACGAGGCCCTCACAACCCAGCTCCACAGTCTCATCCAACCACCACAGAAGATTTCTACGTCTGAGGATTCAGTGCTGGGCAGAGGAGCTTTGCCCTGCCAACCTTCCAACAGCGTAGCAAAATACAGGTCCTGGCACGCCTGACCTACTGCTCTCAGAGGTGCTGAACTCGGCGCGAGCCCTTGTGCAGCAAATCCTGTGTTTCAGTCCCATTAGAGTCAAACAGCTCTTCAAGAAGCAAAGTTTTTCAAGGTCAATGTGCAAAGGTCCATGTGCGTCCAAGCACTTTGCCAAACCCTGGCATGGAGGGGACAAACAGATCTTTTCTGCCAAGGACTCATGACCTTTAAGGTTCATTCTGCCTCATTTCCCAGGCTCTGGCCATGGGGGAGAGTCTGGGCACAGCTAACGTGGCAGGGGCTCTCACCCCAAACTGTACGGTGCAACTGTCGCATCAGGCAGGAACACAAACTCTTGGATTTAAACAATACAGCTTAGCCATTGGCCAAGGAGAGACACATTAGCACAGCGGAAGCTAATAAGATTAGATAATTTATCCTCAGTAGCATAGATCATTTTAGCAGAAGTATGTTTGCTTTGGATTGTAAGATAAAGCTTCAAAGGCTTCCTGAACAAATTAATGGACAAACACACCCAATCAACAGAAAGCACTTACACGCACGTTTCATCCCAGAGTGGTACCCACATCCACGTCTTGGGATTTCACACAACCAGGGAAAGTCCCCTGAACATTTCGTCAGGACCTTTACCAGTTTAACTAAAATTTCACTTAAAAGTAGAGGGACAGCAAAGCAGAATTTAAAGATTGCTTTTGTGATCTGAACTAGGATTTGTTTGATTCAAAGTGTCTCAAGCCTGTCACAAGACAGGCTCATAAAAACACTGTCTGGGCTTAAGCAAGAAAGGAACGCACCAATCCATCAGTTGAGGAATGCAGCCGTTTGACCACTTCCTAAAGCAACTGGGGAGGGATGCAATATATTCACTTTATAGTGCTGGACAGTAGTGAGAGGGGAATGCCGGAAAGCTCAGCAAATGGAACATTTTAGCTGTAAGCCTTTGCAAAAAGAGATCATTTTAAATTATTTTTAAATAAGAAGGGAGTGTTGGAGGGAGGAAGAGAGAGAAGGAGATTTGTGATACCTGCACTTTATTTGCCATGTTAATCCACAGAAGAATTAAGTGGAAACCTGAAATAGAGACTTTCTCAAGCTTCACCATGGAAAATGAGAGGGCCAAATCCTGCATGCAAATCCAGGTAATTTGCTTTGAAATCACTGGAGTTCAGCTGATTTCCACCCCTGCGGTTCTGGATAGCCACCTTCCAGGGGCTGGCATCGCTTTGTACCACTTGAATCAGTGGCAACCTTGACCCTTAAATGTTGCCACTTTGGGGTTTTGGTGGTTCCCTCCCCAACCTTGTATCTTTGATGAGATTTTATATCCTGGTTTTACATGGTGCCACCTCCACTCACTTTGTTATTTGTCATCTTATATCACAGGCAAATGCAATTCCAACAGGGCAACTGGCTTAATAGTGTTAGTCTTTATATAGATATGTGTGCACATAATTCTCCTGGCTTGCCTGCGAATGTAATCGGTGGGTCTGGAATTACAACTCCTGCCTACTCCAGTAATCATTCCAGAAGGCATGTGAGTGTGTGCGTGCACGTGCGAGGGGGGATAATTGCTTATTGAACTTGCAGGAATAATGCCTATTTCTTCTGCTTCTGTGTTAGCTTCCCAAGGGTTTAAGTCTCACGGAAACACACCGCCATCTCCCAGGAATAGGCGGCAGCTTTAGGAGACCTTCAAGCTGTAGATCGGGCAGTTTCTGGGGAAACCTAACTGGTACCGCAGGCAGGGAAATGGAGACTCGGGGAAGCTTGAAGGCTCATAGCAGAGGCAGAAATAAAGCAGAGGCTTCCTGCGTGGCAGCCTGCCACTCTACCTATAGGCTACACTAGGAAATAATATGAGGACGAAACAATTTGCTGAGCCACCCCCATGAATGCTATCAATAACAGGCTGGTTCGAAGGCCACGGAGGAAAAGGAAGAAACATTTCTAATTCCACATATTGAAGAAAGAGCCACGGATTGACCTAGGATTCCTCTCTAAAGAGCTTCAGGCTTGATGAAAGGTGTTCAATGCCTCTGAAATACTAATTAGTATTGTTATTACGACAATTCCAAGAAGGAAAAAAAAAAACCCTGTCTTGTCTCTCATCTCCCCCTGCACACTTCCAGCTTCCTCACACCTTTTGAGCCCATCTGTCAGGGTCCGTTCCGAAACTGAATCCTGGCTTTCTCCACCAGGCAGTTTATTCCTGCCTCTTCCCAAAGCGGCTGGCAGAGCCTCTCCAAATCCCACAACACCCCTGGCTCAGCCCTCCCTCCGAGGGGCCCTGTTGGAGCCACAGAGCAAAACTCGGTACCTTGGCAGTAGGCAGCCCCACAGATGTGATGGGACGGGACGGGATGCTGTGCCTCCAGAGCCGCCTGCGGAGAGGCCCCGTTGCAGCTCCCTCCGCACACGCTGCTGAGCAGCGGCGGCTTCAGCCTTTACGACAGCTTGTTCAAATCCAGCTACTGCTGAGCCTCACTACTAGTACCGAAGTTATTACACATTCTGGCGAGTGTCTTAAACACATTGTTTCCTGTTGAGCACATATTCAGCAGTGAAACAGAAAGAGAGGAAAGCGGGAGCGAGCCTGGGGGTGTGCACGAGAGAGTAAGTTGCAGACAGGCTCTGGGCGTGCAAGGGAGAGTGCGGGGAAGGGAAGGACGCAGGGCGTGTGTGGCAGGCAGCAAGGTGCAGGGAACCGGAGGGGCTCTGTGCATAAGAGAAAAGGTAGAGATTTGTGTGCTTGTGAAGAGAGAGGAGGAACCAGGGAGACAGTAAGTGTATGTGTCTACATGCACCAGGGGTTGGGGTTTTCCTCCCTCCTCTCCCCACAGGCATCCCCTAAAAACCAGGGTCCAAAGGAGCTTTTCAACAAAACATATGTAGAGTGAAAGGACAGTGTCCTTTTGGCTTCACCATCTTCCTAAGAGGGACATAGAGAAAGGCAAGCATTCAAGCCCCACACAGACAGCACTTCACAGCTAGGGGTGACCCACCAGAACAGCTGGGGCAGATGTCTTGCATTGTCTCAACTGCATGGGGAGAAATCAGGGCAGGTTTGAAAGACCCGGAGCCCAGCACTTCTTCTCTGGAGCCCATTTTCTTTGATTCATCAAGTATGAAGAGAGGGGGAGAAGCATTCAGACAGTCTCTGCAGCCATCCATCCCTGCAAGTAATACTTCGGGCTATTCTGCATGCCAACTCACTGCCTGTACCCCTTTGCCCAATCTGTTTGGGAAGAGGCTGCCTCACGAAGGCTATGGTTGAGGCCTCAGCCCTCCAGTGTTACCCCAGCCGTCCTCCCCCATGGGATCCACGGGCACCGCTCTCATGTAGAAACGGTTACAGATCCAAGTTGTGATTTTGAGTGCTTGGCCCTGTGCCTGCCGACCCCGTGCTGACAAACCTCTCCTCGGTGTCTGCGCTTGTGTCTTTTCACTGCACAGGCATCAAGCCTGGCTCAGGATCCGGCCTTCTGAGACTGCGATTTGGCTCAGGCAGGGAGAAGGCTGACCCTTTGATTCTGAGTATGATTAAAACCATGCTACTGTAGCGCTAAGCCGTGTGCAACACTGCTAGCAACAGCCCTGATTTATGTTGTTGCTAGTATTGCGGTTTCCACCAGGGTGTAGACAGGGATTTCAAAAATAGCCCAGCTACCTCTTTGTCTGTGTGTGTATTATAATTAGAAATGTGTCAAAGGGCTGTTACAGAGTGAGGGTAGAGCTGGAAACGTTCACACCCCGTTTCTGCCCCCACTGCCATGCCGACACCATCAGCCCCAGCTTGGGTGTATGCAGGCACATCAGCTCTCCACACTTCCCAGATTAGACAACTGTATTCCCGAGACCCCATGGGGACGCGGTGGCGGTGACTTCACCGCACAATGGAGAGCAAGTTTAGCAGCTTCCAGTTTGCTCTCAGGCTGCCGCAATCTGCCCCCACCATCGTGGCTAAATGCTGACTTTTTCTATTTTGATTTCAGATAGGATCACGGGTCTCAGATATATACGATTTATTTTCCTAGCACAGCTGGTCTGTCAGAGGTCATATAATTTGGCAGCGATCCCAGTGTTTAAAAATTAATTTTTCCTTATTAATACAACTGGGGGTCCCACAGGATAGGATCCCAGCCTTATCTGAACCTGACAGCTTCCTAAACCCCACGAAGGATGCTTTCTCCTCTCAGGCTATCTGCACTACAAGGCCACCATGTCCTGGAGCCCGATGGCACTGGAGGTTTGTGCTAGGAAACCAACCCACCCGCCTGCCCGGACAGGCATGCTGCTGGGACGGGGAGCGTTGCCTTCTCTGGCCCAGCAAAGCGCATTGCTTTCTCATTTTAACCTCCTAAGCTACGCATGAGGTACCAAACACAGAGTAAATGCTGGGAAGGGGGCTGGGAGGGAGAAGGAGCAGGGCAGGGAGATGGGAAGTGCCTCCGTGGAGCTCCCTGGGACCAGTATGCCTGCCTGTCACTCCAGACACCACACACCATGATTTTTCTGCAGCAGGAAAGTTAGGAAAACAAAATGCAGCATCCTAACCTGGGTCAGAGTCCCCCACTGAGCTTGTATCAGTTGTTTGCAGCGATGCTCCTGACAACTGTCTGATTTCTAGGCTAAAAAAGCTTTTGTTCCCAGTAAGAGCCGAGTTAACAGTACAACGGGCAAAAGGCATTATGCTCAACGCTTGCGTGGGGGTGTGTGTGCATGTTTGTATGTGTGCGGCCGTGTGCCTGCTTGGCAGCAATTTGTTTTGGTCCCCTTTCCCACCTTGCTACATCTCCTAAGTCATTACTAAAAATACTAGCTTTTAAGCAAAGTATTTGGAAGGCTTTAAGAGCGAGCTTTGCTCAGAGCTGCATAAACATGATCTAAACGGCTCAGTACTTGGGTCACTCAAATCTGTTACTTTCTTACTTGATTGCTTTTTAGGGGAAGATGAAAAACACACAGCCATCCAGCCTTCAGATTTATCTTCCAGGGTCTCCCACCCACTCCCCTCCGTGGTTATCTCAGGGTTTGCTTGGCTACATACAAATTGGCAGCTGCACTGTTTATCTCTTACTGTAGAAATATTGCACCAGGCTTTTTTCCATGCGGATTATCATATTATTGTCTATTAAAAACATCTCCCCTCTCTACTAACCTCCCTTAGGGAGACTTAAGAGGGACCTTCGTAATGGGCGAAGGCTTTCAGATACACCAGACTGAAACATAAATCCATCTACCTCTGGCATGTTTTTCTTACTAGGCTGGCTAATTTACTGGAGCTGAGCATAGCCTGACAGAGGTTCACGTCCCGTTACTCCATACCTTCGCTCCCTGGGCTAGCAATAAAGTCATTGGACCGGGTTTGCAGGACCGTAACAATGTCTCGGCAAACAGCCACTGGTGTCAGCCGCCGGGAGACAACTTCCTTGCTGGCTCCAACACCATGTGATGCTCTGCTTAGCCGGGAAAACCCCTCGTTCAAATAAACATTTCTTACAGCGACTGAATGGCCTCAGAGACACAGTTGGCTCATAACCCCCTTCCCAGTTAGAAGTCCTGATCCCAAGCCCACTCCAGGATAGAAGGAAGTGCACACACAGACACAAGCACACGCTCAGCAGCCACAGGGATGGAAGCCAGGCTGGCCAGCGCACCCTCAAGGAGCGAGACTCCGACCTGCCTGCAGCACAATACCCGCTCCAGGAGACCAGACACTGCCTCTGCAACAGGGACCATCTGAAAAGACTGTTGCGCTCAGCAGGGGCCTCCCAGGACTTCGCCCTTTCTCTTCACCCCATCGAGTGCCTATTCATTTGTTTTCCTATTTGAACAAAAGATGGGATTTTTTTCTTTCCTTTATAACCATAAGGAAGGAGGCGATGCCAACCGGCAACTGAATGTACATAAAGCGTGTTTCCCGGGAATATCTGTGCTTCACTGCTGCAAAAAAGAGGGGCTTTCTGAGGCAGCAGAGCCTCTCGCATTTCCCTTTTCAAGGGGGAGCTGCTGGCCATGCCGCTCCGGGGCAGGGGGAAAGGCAGGGACCGACTCAGGCACACCGCGCCTT
>NW_009619128.1:11843-12844 GCF_000690535.1 Cariama cristata | reverse complement strand
ACCATAATGATTCTATGATTCTAAGACTTCTCTGAAAACAAAGAAGGAAGTAGACTCTTTGGTGTTCTGCTCATTACATCTTCACAGGTGGGAGAGGGAAAGTAGTAGAAGTTACTGTTTAATCAAGTACACCCTTTAGCTTGCAGCAAAACCTGTGTATCCTCAAAGTTCAAAATAGCAGATACACATTTTGATACTCCCTAACTTGTTTTAACTTTTTAAATGTTAGTTTTTGTTGCTGTCTGTATGTATTAATAACAGACGAGGTACAGTGAGTAATTGTAGTGATTCTAAATAAATAGAAGATTTCTCTAGTAGAGGAAATGAACGATTTGAAAATTAAGCTACTTCAACTACTACGATCAATGGCTTGGGGTGGAGGGAAATTCAAGTGTTTTTGTTCAAAATGAGTTCATGTGTAGTTGCATGAACTTCGCAAGGTATTAACAAACAAAAACATTTCTTGTAGGAGAAAAATTTTTGGAGTTGTTTGTTGGATTTTTTTGCTTGCTTGCTTACTTTTGAACTACGGCTTCCCATAAGAGTTCTGATGCCTTGAATACCTTCATTACATAGTGATGAAGAATTAGGAGTTGTGGTTAAGTGTTTATAACAAAGTGAAATCATAGAATAATAGAATCATTATGATTGGAACAGAACTCAAAGATCATCAAGTCCAACTGTATACCTGATACCACCATGCCCGCTTAACCATGTCTTGAAGCGCCTTATCTAAACATTTTTTGAACACCTCCAGGGATGGTGACTCCAATGCTTAACGACTCTAACAGTGAAGAAATTCTCTCTAATGTCGAGCCTGAACTTCCCCTGGCGCAACTTGAGACCGTTTCCTCCTGCCCTATCACTAGTTACTGGGGAGAAGACACCAACCCCCACCTCGCTACAACCTCCTTTCAGGTAGTTGTAGAGGGCGATCAGGTCTCCCCTCAGCCTCCTCCAGACTAAACAACCCCGGCTCCCTCAGCCGCTCCTCGTAAGGC
>NW_009619128.1:0-11812 GCF_000690535.1 Cariama cristata | reverse complement strand
CAGTCCCTTCACCAGCTTTGGCGCGCTTCTCTGGACATGCTCCAACACCTCAATGTCCTTCTTGTAGTGAGGGTCCCAGAACTGAACACAGTATTCAAGGTGTGTCCTCACCAGCGTAGTGTACAAAGGGATGATCACTTCCCCAGTCCTGCTGGCCACACTGTTTCTGATACAGGCCAGGATGCTGTTGGCCTTCTTGGCCACCTGGGCACACTGCTGGCTCATGTTCAGCCGGCCGTCGACCAACACCCCCAGGTCTTTCTCTGCCGGGCAGCTTTCCAGCCACTTGTCCCCAAGCCTGTAGCGTTGCATGGGGTTATTGTGACCGAAGTGCAAGACCCGGCACTTGGTCTTGTTGAACCTCATACAATGAGGCCCATTGATCCAGCCTGTCCAGATCCCTCTGTAGAGCCTTCCTACCCTCCAGCAGATCAACACTCCCACCCAGCTTGGTGTCGTCTGCAAACTTGCTGAGGGTGCACTCGATCTCCTCATCCAAATCATCAATGAAGATGGTAAACAGGACTGGCCCCAACACTGAGCCCTGAGGCAAATGTTTGTTTAATGAGAAACATGTAAACAAAAATATTATTTGGGGAAAAGAGACACATCCACATGGAAGGTTTTTTAGTTTACAGATAAGACTGAAACATATGTTACTTTGAATCAGCATACTCTGTATGAAAGAGTAGAAAATTAACCATAGGGCCTTGGTTAGCGTAAAAAGTCTTGGTCTAAGCACATGGGGGAACAACTGAAGCAAGTGTGTTTTTGCTTATCTGCTTGAAAATGTACAAATGGGCATTTAAATACCTGTTTTGAGAGGCCTATCGTTTGTCTAAGGTGGTGGTTATAAATCTTTCACAGCAGATAACTGCTTGCATGCTCAGAGTAATATTTTAGTGTTTTGGTTTGAGGTAAAGTGCATCTTACCTGTCTGTGTTAAAGTAACAGCACAATGGCTGTTTGGCTTACTGGAAGAATTTAAGCTGTACAGCAGAGGGCAGTGCACATCCACAGTACATTCCAAATCTGAAATTCTTTTCATCTGCTACCTATGCTTTGTGACATACCGAGAAAGGTTTTTTTGAGCTATCAAGATAAATTCTTACATTCCAAATACAACAAACACTTGCTACAAAGGCTTCTTTCTTGCTACTAAGAATCCCTTAGCCTTAAGTTGGGAAAACTTAACTTCATTCTTCTCTTGAAGAAAGGAAACTGTAAGTACTGTGCTTCAAAATTGTATGCATCTGTATATGCATCCTTTCTTGATATTTATTTAATGAATTGAAGCTTTCCAATAGGGTAAAGATTGCTGAGTACCAACTGTGGGTTCACATTCTTTTCTTGGATTTATATGGCAGTATATATTGTTACCTTTTTTGGCTCTGCCTTTTAGTTTGGTGGATGTAGCCACATCTGTGTTGGACTCCTTTCAACAGAATTGTTGTATCATCTTCTAACATACAGATGCCTATGCTTGTAATAGTTCTGATGTAATTTAAATATTAAGCGATAGATAGTGAAGTTCATAAAAACAAATTGTTTCCCACTCAGTGTTAGAGATCTATATTTTTTGCACTATGGGGTGAGCATGTCTCTTATCTGGGTGAAATAATTTCTGCTGTCTTTCATGACTTTTTTATGCTAGGTATAGAAATAAAGTCACTTTTTTTTAAGTAGTCTTAAACAAGATATCTGAATTTTTAGATTTTTAAATGCTGTACCATTATACTTCAAGGGCAGCTGTAGAAGTTTGTTTGGAAAGAGATGTAGGGAACCTTCAGTCAAAACATCGTCATCTACCGGTACTGTTAAAAGTTACAAGAATACTTGTGTCAGTTTCACAGATATACCTTAGTTTGTAACCTGAAGGTCACATTATATAGTCAGTGTGCATAACAGGAATATTTATTTCCGCTGAGAACTTTCAACTTCCTACTTCTGGAGATAAAATATGTTATCAACTGTTGTATGTTTTAATTTCTTGTTTCCAAATCTTTAACAGCAGATATTACTGTGACTTGTAAACAGCAAGACACTGTTTTGCAGCTGAATACCCAGCTCTAAGTAACAGTGCCTTGTTGTAGGATTACAGACTGATCTGTATATTAATGCCAACATCTGACTTACCAGCTAATGTGCCCTTTGTTAGCTTGGAAGGAAGAGCTGGACGGTTGTGAAACTGACTTGTGATATATGAGATGCAGCATGTTCAGTTAACTTTAATATGTGTTATGCTAGTATAGTTCAATTATGTCATGCCTTCCTTTGAAAACACTTTCTTCTGCATTTGTTCCACTGTGTTTTTGATTGTGGAGTTGGGATGTACCTACTGATACAAAACCCAGATATGGGTATCTTCATGTTTGCTAAGCCTTTTAAAATCTTAAGACAATAACAGTCATCATTAGAGTTTAAGTAGTGTTTCAGCTGCGATAGACAAGTAAAGCCTCCTGTCCCATTTGAGATATCTTAGTAACTTCAGCTTGCTTTATAGACAGACAAAGGTTTCACAAAGATCCTGTCACATTTGTAGACTATATGTAGATATTTTAGGATATCCTAGATATTCAAATGGCATTTGTTAGTAGCACTGCCTGTGCCCGTCTGACCAACTAACTCTCACCATAGTGACTGGCCATCTTAATCTTTCAGTAACCTTTAGGGACCTGCATGTAAATTCAAATTGCCATTATAGGTTCCCTAAATACAGGTGCTTTGATCTGAACTCTACAACTGAAATTGTTCTGTAGCAGTAGAGCAAATTGCTACATGGATAAAATTAGGTTATTAATATCTGAAGGCAGGTCAAAGAGTGAGGGCTCAGAACTTGAAAACCACATTTGCTTTTAGCATCATGTGTAGATAGGTAAAACTGGACTGTCTTCTCATCTAGTGCTTAGAGATAGAGCTGTGGTCTGTCTTCACTGTGAAGTGCGCTAGTTGACATCTGACTTACTCTTCAGTCTCAGTTAGAAAGCGTTGCCAGGTAAGACAGCAGAGATCTCAACAGTTCATATGTGAGATGACACCATGTGTTTTTACTTTCAGTGCTTTTCAGTTAAAACCATCTATCCCAAAGCAGGTTTGAAAGTTACAAAAATGGAAAAACTGTAAGATTCAAACCCTCCTTCTGCATCAATGCTTAGATAAGCACATTGATAAATATATTTATTAATGTTGCAAGCTACTGTAGTGTGTAAAATGCAGTGGAACTTTTAAATATGATTTTAAATGTTACTGGTCTTGATAGAGGAACATACTTTGAAAAAAAAACAAAACAAGACAAAACAAAACTAACACATGTTGTTATACTTTAGATTTCTCTCTGCAACTCCAACTTCTATGATACCTACCAAAAAGAATATAAACTTCCAGCTGTTGGTCTGCTAAAACATTTTCTCTTATAAATATCTTGAACAGTATTTCTTATTTAACAATACATATCTGAAATCTTTTTTTCTTATAGTATGCCTGCATGGGAGTGTATTTTGAGAATGGACAGCTTGAGGTTGAGGGGGGAAAATTACAGTGCTTAGTACAAACTGAGTCCTTATCCATTATATGGATGACGATGATAAAATTTACCTCCAGCTATTGCTGCATACTGAGTTTACAACCTGATCCTGAATAAGTCCTTAACAATTCATGCTACTTTTTTTCATTTTTGTGTAGTCTTAGAGAAGTTTTAATATGTAGCTGATGAAAATTATGACAATAAATTAGATGTTCTGATTTTTTTTCAGCATGGCAGTGCTCTGTTAGCAAAGGAGAAATCTTAACAGTAACATCAGAATTTACTGGGAAAGCTAGGAAACCACTCCATCCATCGACTCATTTTCATGAGAGGAATTTTTATCCTATTGCTTCAAATTTAAAATAGGAATTCAGTTAAAATAGTCACTAAATTGTACTTTTTCTATATGATCCAGGTTAAAATAATAGTGGCAGCTGCAATTTACAGAAAATACATTGAAATTCAGAGCTTGGGTGGTTTTGTGTTTTGGGCTTTTTTTCCCACTGTTCTCAAAAGTGGGAACAGATAAGTCCGAAATAATTCGTAAGACTTTCTTACCTGTTAAAAGAATTGCCATGAGACTTATTTTAGTATTTTCATCTAATTTGCTTTGCCTTCCACATTTTTTGTAAGGATTTCAGAGTTCTCTGCAGGTTTTCAGTAGTTTTTCCTAACAGTTCTCTGGTAAAATAAAACAACTTCTGTGCTGCTAAATGGGAACTTTCTCCTGTACTAAAATCTAGGCATTAGCAGTAAAACTGATGGACAAATCAGCCTCTCTGGCTGCAGTCAGATGTTATTGCCTATTGCAAGCACCAGATATCAATTTTTAGCCTCCACAAGTCCATGCTTCGCTTAATCAAAGATCACTCTCAAGGCTGAAAGAAACTCAGATGGACTTTCAAATCCCTGATGCCCTGACTGCTAGTCAGGGAAATTTTCCATGTTTAATGCCATTTCCTTGAACTCTTCAGGCGGCTGTGCTCTTTAACCAGGTGTCAGTAGAAAAGTATAATCAACCTCATAAAATTAAAAAAAAAAAAAAGCACACAACAGTATCAGCTTTTAAGTTTTGAATGAAATACTTTTATGTGTGCATGCTGCATTATTGTGTATTGCTGGAAACATCTCATCCTCTTCCAGTCAGTAAATGGCTTGTGTCTTGCTTTTTCTACAGTAAAATAGCTTAAAAAACGAGTGGAGAGTGATTATTAGGGCACTGTTTTTTAAGGTGAGAGACTCTATGTGATTTCTTTCTGGCAGAGATTTTTCCTGCTTCCTGAAAGAGTGCTGATGTCATCTTTGAGAACTAAGCTACTTTCTGCATCAGAAATGTTTGTCCAAAGCTGTGTATCTTGAACTATATGCAAGTGCCTACGTATAGTCCTGGTCCTAGCCTTGAAAAAGGGAAGGAATTTCATACATACTTGTCTGTGGTCTTGAGATGTGTCCTGAATTGTTATGTTTTGTTTTCTCAGATGTCTAAAATGCCCCATTTTTATAAGGAACTCAGATTTCTAAATAAGTGTCTAATGGTTTCAGTATCTAAGTACTAGAAATTCAAGGCCTTTATATCTAGCCCTACAAGAATGTAAGAGGCTCAGAGGATGAAATCTGTTTCACCTGTTGACTTAAGTAACTTCTCTTTTAGTTTAAAATATGTCTCAAATGAAAAAACCTCACCGGTATCATTTAGCAGTCATTCAGGAACAGTAATAAACCAAAAATATTAGTCCAGTTTTGTCTTTAATTTATAAGCATGTCTAATAATTAAGAGCCCTTTAAATTAGGATGTTATAATTCTGAAGAAGTTGGATTAGAAGCTGAGGTAAAAACATGATGGTCTAAGATATCAAAATGTATGTGTTATGGCACTGACATTGTATATTGAAGGAAGGAAATGTGGTGGTTTTATTAAACATGGAAGTTCAAAGACTTTAGAAAAAGTAGTGTTACATATAATTCAAATGCAGTCTAATTTACTGGGAGTGTAGATGAAAAGTGTATATAAATACCATGCTATGAGTATGAATTATTACTCATAATGAGGGTGACGGAGCACTGGCACAGATTGCCCAGAGAGGTCATAGAGTCTTCATCCTTGGAGACACTCAGAAACCATCTGGACATGGTCCTGGGCAAGGCAGCCAGCTCTAGGTGGCCCTGCTCAACCAGGAGGTTGGACCGGATGTCCTCCAGAGGTCCCTTCCAACCTCAACCATTCTGTGATTTTGTGAAAGGTTTAAAAAAGTCATCTTTTAAATTCAATTGAGAAGGTATGGTTCTTATCAACGAAATTACATAACTTTCAGGAACTTTCAAATACAAACTGCACAAACGGTGTGACACTCCAGAACTAAAAAACTCACTCAGCACCTGCCCAAATAAGATATTGATTCTTCTGTAGACTGTTTTTCAGCTGTGATTACTAGACAACTTTGTCTTTTAAGTATTGTCATGCCTGAGCCTGACAAATTTCAAATGAGTAGTGTTTTGAGGAGCTGTGCACTTGAAGAAAAAACATGTTTAAATTGACAAAAAAGTAATTCAGAAGTCATTACTGAGCTAGAGTGTTCAGCTTCCTATTTTTATCCTGCTTTTTCCGCTACTATTTAGTATTTTCTGGCACTAGACCTTGTCAGATAGGTAACAGAATCTTTCTCTGGCCTTGTGCTTGTAATAGAGCTTATAGTAAGTGATAGTCTACTCATTGCATTCGTTAATACTGTGAAAGTGGGATGTTCAGTGTTACACCCTGATACAAATTTTACTTGGGTTGATCACTTGAGATACTTGCAACCTTTTATCTTAGTATTAAAAGATTTCAAATCATCAAGTTTATTAACTTGAATTTATTAACACAAATAATAATATAAACTTCACCTAATTTTCAGTATTAAATATACAACCAATTTCGTTTTTCCAAAGCACGCTTGTTCTTCATTTGTTGCAATTTTAGTTAAGTCCTCGAGGAGAACATAAGTCAGGCTTCTCTGTAGAAAGCTCTAAAACTGCAGTACCCTCCCAAACTGACTGGTCGCTCTTTAGTGGTGTAGCGGCTTCAGGCAAGCACCAAGGGGTGATTTCTGTCTGTATTCTGTAATATGGTATGCTGGTTTAATTGATCTTAGAGGAGCTGCATGAATGAAAATGAGTTAAGACTGTGTTTAGTACATGGATTTGAAAAATATTAAGTATGTGTAATGTATTTAAATGAAAACTTTTGACATACATTTTGAGTCAGCCTTAAAATCTGCTGAATTTTGAAGTACAGCTAGGGAAGCTATAATGTTAATGCAAGATGACCTCATCTTATGCTTTCTTTTATACTTTATTCCTAAAAATGCGTAAGTAAAGTATTTGCTATCTAATTAATTTATATGAACATATATCAGTCAGCTATTAAAATGTTTTTGAATGTTTTAGATGCATCTTTGTTACCAATTTAAATTATTAATTATCGCCTCTTATTCCCTATCTTCAGAGCAAACTGAAAAAAATATTTCATTACTGCCACAAGAGTTACTGTTTTATTCAAAATGTTGTCTCTTAACTCTTCAGGGTGACAGATCTGAATAAGTGAACAGAAAACAAACCTCCCCAAACTCTTTAAACATTTTTTGAAACTTAATGGTGAGAGTGGATGTATATATCAAAGTGCCTACTTCAAAAAGTTAGTGTACAAAAATGAGCTCTAAAGGTAACTCCTGTAACAGCTTGAAAAAACTGTTGAATGCAGGGAGGGTTTTTTGTGGCACAATCAGGTATGCAAAATGTAATGGTTGTGGCATTTATCAACTAGCAAATACTTTGCCTGCTTATTAAGCACCCTTATGATCTCCCTTAGAAAATTGACTGTGATGGAATTTGTTTCTTAGGCTGAGGAAGAGTGCTTATGGCAGATCTCAAGCAGCTTCTCTGATGATAGAACATTATTATTCAATGAAATGATCAGAGAGGGGTGACTAATTGAAAAATACTGACTGTTCCATTTTTTTTGAGAGTGCTGAGCTCCTAAGCTTATGAAAATATTAAAATTAATACAGATGCTGCAGGCTAAAATACCCCTTTGCAAACACATCTCTGTCCATAATGCTGTTCAGTTCCATAATTCTGTTCAGTTCCATAATTCTGATGCAAGTTTCTGTGTGTGTTCTGTGCTGTCTGTTACTGTCTCGGTAACAATCTAGAAAATATTATTTTTCTACCTTCTAGTTTAAAAGATCTTCCATCTTGTATCTAGATTTCATTCTCTCATTAGTCATATGAGAGTTAAATTTGTTAATGTCACTGAGCAGCTTTGCTTTGGATGCCAAATTTAACTTCCTTAACAGTTCAGACACGTGCTACCTTTTTGTACTTCTTAATTTACTTCCTGATTACTCAATACTGCAGAGTTCAGGGAGATGGTTTTTCTCTGTCCTAAACTTAACAGATTTCATTTACATGCCCTTTTTTTTTTCAAAATTTTTATATAAATGTTTCTTGGCATCTCTGCATTCTTACCATCTTTTTCTAATGCATCTCTGATATGGCCCAAGTCATTGTTTAAATTATGCATTTCAAACTGTACGTTTGTTTGCAGAACACTTTCAAAAATTTTTTTTTGCTTTATATGGTCAATGTATTCCACTTAAGTGAGTCAAGAATGTTCCTAGAAACAGGCTTCCTAAGAATTATGAATTTTACTATTTTGATTTCTGTTTACAACATTTTTTTTGCATATTTATATAATAATTAATCTTCAGATTATCTAAATGTCTTAGTGGTTTTTTTTAAGTTACTGGTGTCTCAGTTGTTCATTTTGTCACCTATTGCATCTCACATATGGTTCAGTACTATTGAAACTGAATACAGTGAATACTCCCCAGTAAAGATCTGAGCAATATTCTAAACAACATGGCTGCATGCAAGTTCTTGGTAGGAAAGGAGGTTGCCTTCTGCATTTGAAGCCAGAGATGTATGTAAGTTTTTGTCAAGTGAATGCTGCAGAAACATTTTAAATGTAGTCGGTTGATCTGGGAAGGGAAAGGTGATGATCAAGTAAAACTCTCGCATTTTAGTACTGAAGAAGCGTACGACAGACTTTGGCACATTTGAAATACAATTTCAGATTTGGAATTGTAGTTATGTTTCTTCAGTGTATTTGAAGTGTATGTATGTATGAATGAATGTATGCGGTGTGCGTACTAATATTTTAATTTGCTAACAAGTTCTGAAGAAGGCACAAAGAGTTAGCAGTATCTGTTGTATAACTGCGTTTAATATCTACTGACCAGTTTCAGCATTGATTCAGTCTTTGTGAATATACTCCATATGGTAAAAAAAAAAAAAAAAAACAGCAGAAAAACTCATCTTGTTTGTTAGTACTCTTAATGAATTTGAAAATAGCTTTACTTTTTTGAAACCCATAATTTCAAATTGGCAACTGAACATATAAAATACACAGTTACAAGCCTTACAGAAAACAGTGAATTGTATTTTTTTGAGAGCTACTTAGCATCTTTTAGAGATTGCACTTAAAGATTTTTTTTCCCAAGTTTTGCGTCAAGATTTGATACTATGTGAAGTGTTTGCCTTTCCTTCTTCTACAGGTAAACTGTTTCACATTGACTTTGGTTATATTTTGGGTCGGGACCCTAAACCTTTACCTCCCCCAATGAAGCTGAATAAGGAGATGGTGGAAGGTATGGGAGGCACACAGAGTGAACAGTACCAGGAGTTCCGTAAGCAGTGCTACACAGCCTTTCTCCATCTCCGCAGGTAACAATATTATTTTTCTGCTAAAAATTATTATAGCCACTGTAAAGCAAGAGAGAAGAGGAGTAAACAAATTAGAGAAAATATTTCTGTTGAAAATTCAAAACTTACTTGAAGTGTGAATGTCGACACAAGAATTTGTATGAAACAAAGGAATGAAAACATCACAGCATTGGTGTAATGTGGAGCTTCAGTGTAATTGTCCTTCAAATTAAGGCCCGCAATTTTGCTTGTTTAGTAACCTACATAGCTTTTTTCATAACTCCTGTGGGGTATTAAATTATATCTTGCTTTTTGGATATATTTTTGCCCTTAACGAACTTTTTCTCTGATTATTGATGATCAAGTAACTGTCCTTTTAACTCTAAGTCATTACTTGTTTGCTGCTTCATCCTTCAGTTTAGATTAGTGATGATCAAATTCATTGGTTTGAAGATGTCACATATATAAGCTCAGTTGGGTTCAGATCCTGTGGGACAAAAATTGGCTACTTGTTGTCACCATCAAGTATGCTAGCAGTTTCTGTAGATACCCAGAACTGTGACAGCTAAAACCTCTTTAGACTGTGTTTATTTACGGACCAACAGATCTCTCCTTTAAGCTTGGAATCAGCTTCATTCTTTTGCAGTGACTACATTACTCACCATCAACTTTCTAAGCCAAGTAGCTCAACTTTGTTCTGTTTGAACAGAACACAGGGAAGCACTCTTGGTCTGTCCAGTGATTTGATTTAGTATATCTTCAATGGAAATGAAAGAATTTCACTTTAATATCAAGATCACATAATGTAAACTTCCAGATATGTGGGAAAAATTAGTGAAGAATCATGTGTTATGAAAAGTAGGCAGTCAATGATAGAAATAAAAATGTTGCATGTAATTCTCCACACGTTAAAAGGAGAAAGGTTAAAGAGTTGGTTTATGAACTGACATTATTAATGGGTTGAAAGCAATTCAGCAGCATGAAAAACAGCAGTATGTTGTTAGCAAACAATATTCCTGACTTCAGAGAACAATCAGAAAGGCTAATGTATATTCCATGTTCTAGATTTTGCTTAAAACTGTTTCATAATACTGTATTTCTTATTTGGTAAAACACTTGAGTTGTTTTTATTGTATAAACCTAGCTATTTCAATAGAAGGATCTGTGTGTCAGTGAAGGATTATCCATTTCATTAATTTATGTAATGATTTGCTACAAAGATAATCATTAAGATTGGAGTATAGCAGTAATTTGGGTATAAAACTAAACTGTAAATCAAGATGGTTTCATTTTTAATATCTGGGGTTATAGTTGTAATTATAGTCTCTCCAGTATTTGTTCAGTTTAATCGGAAAGTATTTTTAAATGGTTCTGGATAAATATCTTTAAGACTTTCGACAAAGATAGCATAGGATAATATTAGTATTACTATAACTATTACTTTAAACAACTAGAACAAAAAATTATTCAGATTACTTGCTTATTGATAAAATAATTGGAGGAGGAATGGCTTAGTTCTAACAGTTCTGTATGTTGACACAAACCCGTTCACAGATACTTTTGGCTAAGTAGTGTGAAATCATAACCTCTGATTGCTAAGACAAAATGCAAACTCTCTCATCTCCATCAATTTGTGTTTATTCTTACCTTCTTTATTTCCCTGGAGTATAGACAGTTGTCTGCATCTTTCAAGTGCTGTATCTCAGTGTTTGCAGGATTCCTGGTGGAATGGGTGTTGCATAGTGAAAACAAATATAAAACAGTTAAAACTTGCAAGTGGAAAAATAGTTTTATTCATTGTTTGAGATTGGAAGCAGTTTGGCATATGATCATTGGTGTGCAGTTTTTTGTTGGTTTTGGTTTGGAAATTTTGGAGGGGTGGAGAAGGTGCTTTCCACTTCTTGACCAACAATAATCAGTCATATGTGTGTGTCAGCAGTCCTGTAATGAAGGAGCAGCCTCTGTTCTGAATGTGTTGCAGGGGAAGTTGTGGCTGGCAGCAGAACTTGCATCCTCACTTGGGCTGTAGCAGCCTTTTATACCTTCATTGTAAATGTTGAGCATATTTAAAGATGTTCAAGTCCTGTTAGGTGTCAGAGTTTCCCTTCAAGAATTCCTACTTTAGACATCCTCAGAAGGGTCCATCAAAGAAGGATACAGCTGCAACATTTGCAGCAAGAAAATTAGAAAGGCAGAAGCCCAGCTGGAACTCACTCTGGCCACAGTCATAAAAGACAACAAAAAATGTTTTTACAAATACATTAACAACAGAAGGAGGACCAAAACGAATCTCCCCCAGTGTTCCCATGGGGAACATTGCCAGCAAGGATGGGGAAAACGCAGAGGTACTTAATGCTGCCTTTACCTCAGTCTTTAATAGCCAGACCAGTTATCCTCAGGGCAACCAGTCCTCCGAGCTGGATGACGGGGGTGGGGAACAGAATATTTGCTCCATTATCCAGGAGGAAGCAGTTAGCAATCTACTGCTCCACCTAGACATGAACAAGTCTTTGGGACCGAATGGGATTCACTCGAGGATACTGAAGG
>NW_009619127.1:0-42343 GCF_000690535.1 Cariama cristata | reverse complement strand
GGTAACTGGTCTGGCTATTGAAGACTTAGTTATACTGGTAATACCAACAAATACAATATCAAAAGGTTTATTAAAAGTGATAAAAAGTTTGATAGGAAAACATATTGGAAGAGGTGGACAGGGTCTGTAATTGCCAAACTTTCCATTAAAGGGAATTCTTTTCTCTTCATTTTCATGGATGACTGGAATTTTCAGTCTGAAAATATATCCAATGCTCCATGAAATGTACTTGTCTATAAAATGTCCACTCCTGTTAACATGAACAAATAGATCTTCACTATACTTGGTTAAATATAATTAAACAAAAAGTAGTTTTGCTTTGATCAAAATCTCATGCTTTGACCTCCAAAGGAGAAAACATGTAATGCTGCCTTTTTAGTAAGGAAAAACGCAAATTTTTATGCAATGGCCTTCCTTTGTCGCTTTAGTAAGTTGTTTTTTTTTTTTTCCTTTTTCATGATATGCTTTAGCAATAACCCAGAAAAGTAGAAGCCCTGTAGACATCTAATAAATATATTGAGCCAGAAGCTGGATGCTATTCTTTGCTATTATCACTGTACAAATTTAACCAAGAACTTAAGTTAATGAGGGTAATGAATGCCAGAAGTTTTATTATGACAGAGAATAAAATCTCTTATCTAGAAATCTACTAATTAGAGCTGTCATAACATCTTTAAAACTTCTTTTGTCAAGCAAATGGGATTAGTCTTATCTTTTTGTAAGGCTATTGCAACTACAGGGGTAAGTATGCAGTTTTCATAAAACAGGCCAGCCAGAGATTCTCAGAGCTAGAATCTTTCACAAATATGTTTCACCTATGCTTTAGAGGGTGGAAAAAGTGAAATTTAAGTCAGAATAAGAGTTCTGTTTCTTTAAGAGGGAAATCTATGCAGTCTGCCACTCAGTCAGTGCCATCATGGGGTCCCCAATTCCTGCTTGATTTTTGAACTTTGCAGTTCCCCTGTGTATTTTATTGAATCCTGCAGGGGAAAAAGGGTTAGGATTCCCAGTCAGACAAAAGAAAGTTATCTTTTTTCCGTGAATTATACTGTCTGCTGTTCTTCATCAGCTGAAAGCTCTCAACTTTCAAGTTACAAGCACATGACCAAATTATCTTGGACTAGCATGTATTGGGGTTTGATTCAACATGTATTAGGATTTCTGGAGTAAATGCCCACAGGTGTACTATTGTCACATGGTGACAAATAAAATTAGTATGCTGATCTTTTTTGCACTGAGAATCTAAAAATGCACCCATTAGTACATTGCATGTTATGTTCATACTGGTGGCCAAAAAAAAGGTACTGTTGGGTGAAGAATAGACTAAGCTCTGAGTAAAGAGCATAGGCCTTTCTTGATATGAAAACTAGTTTTCTGTATTCCTCATTTTAGGTAGAACTTGCCCGAAGTAAAATCAGTACTGTTATGGACACACTTAAACATCTATAGGCCAAAAGTCTAAGAGTGGGAAGTTCTTGTGTCACCAGATGTCTCTTTGTTGTCCATATGTGCGAAACATAGCAAAGTTCTGCTGAATTTTTTTACATAAAATCACCTTACATAGCATTGTCCAAGCATCATGAATGATGATCTGAAGAACATAGACAAATAAAGGTGATTAAACAAGCTACCATATTTTAGTTTGGGATGAGAGACTGCATACACAGCTTTCCACATGGACAAGTGAAAAATTTTGGAGCAAACTTCACCAAGTTGTAGCCCTGGAAACACATTCCCAATTTGAAAAAGATGAGGTTTTCTTTTTTTTTTTTTTCCCCCGAATAGAGAATGCTGTTGCTTGCAATATTTTTCTTATTTTGGAAAGTTTAATTAGGAACAAATAAACTTTTAGAAGAAGAAATTGTTCTTGGTTACCCAGACAAGGGCACCCTTGTCCTCATTAAGTCATATTCTGTGTTTTCAAAGAACCTGTCTGTGCTTTATTTTTGCCTGTAGTTTTCATCCCAGCTACTTCAGTGGTGGTGGCGCTCCTGTATTCCTCATGGTATACATTCTTCCATGTACTCTACTAGAAGCACAGTGAGAGCAAAAGACGAAGCAATAGCCACATAGAACAAGGAGTTATAATTAGCCCCACAAAACACAATAGGAAATATAAGTTTGTGTCTTTGCAAATGTATGTATAGAACAAAATTCTAATGCCTCTAGCCAAGAGAGTTTTAAAGCCGTATAAAATACTTAAATAGCCACCCTTTCCCTGCTGTGAAAACTCCTAATTACTGATCTGATTAAAATACCTACCATACTATAAATATTTCAGTGCAGCTGTTTTACTTCAGAAGCCAGTAACAATAAGTTAATCAATATAAAATTCACTGTGCATGTATTTTTCCCATATAATCCTGTTTTTCTTCTTTCTTTGCACTTTATATATTGGCAGTATTGTCTGACTTGACAGAACCAGGGCAGAGAGCTCCTGCAGTAAAGTTACATGGCAAATATTCACTGACACATGCACATTAGAGTATGTTGATTACTATATGCTTTTTTACAAAATAAACAATGCATATTGCTCCGTGCTTATTTTTTCTCTTAGTCTTTTTTATATGTACTGAAGACATTTGGCAGAAAAAATTACTGAAATTACTGAATACCCCATTATTGACATTATCACCAACTTTCTAATCACTGGCCCATGTTTTTATCGTGCTGTGCTCTACTGCTCTTTTTCATTTACTTCAGACTTTGGAATGAAAAACTTCAGAAGAGTGACCTCTTTATACACATGAACTCTTAACCAGTCATTTCCCAGCCTTAGGGAAAAATTCTTGGTTTAGCACACCTTTTTCTCAAAACTGCAATTTCAATTACATGGTATTTTTCTCTTCCAGCCCCCGCCTTGCATCTTATTTTACAGCTGGGGTGGAAAGGTTAAATCCAGGATGATCTCAAGATAACTCACTGACTGGTGAACCTTTTTGTTAGGAAAGACTAAATAGGGATTTTAATGTAACTTAGCTAGGGGCACATGTTAATGCGTCTTTTTAACGTTCACGTGCTTTTTTGCTAATTTTAGATTGAAAGCTATAGGCCACGTGGAGTCAAGTAACACTGCCATTCATCCCTATTTCAAGCTGATGGCATTTTAACCCACCATTTAACCCATCAGTATTTACATGACAACAGATGTTAGAGAAAAGAGTTTAAAATACATACTGGAAGTATTTTCTGTCGTTGCCCTTCTATCTAAAAGTGAGATGTTGATACTCTGTTCAGGAGATATTACATACAATGAGTTCCATCCCTAAGAACTATATTGAAAAATAGATTGAAACAACTCCATACAACTTTACTGAAATAACTGTTGGGGAAAGCAAATATCATTTGAATGATGAGAACTACCCACAAAGAACCATAAGAAACTGCCAAGAGAAACCACAAAAAAGGGAAAAAAATCAATTTTGAGTAGTAAGAGTTCTTTAATTTACTGAACTCCACCTGTAACGATTTCCAATCATTTTCTGTCCTCTTCTGAAATTCTATAGAAAACATATATTATCATCACCCTGTAGCCTCCTTCCTTTCAGGACATTTCAGTGTGTTACTATTTAAATTTAGATAGGTAGAAGGTATAAAGTTATGACTGCTCTGAGAAAAACTATCTGAAGAAAAAGATAACTTTGGTCTGTTGACAGTTTCAGAATTTCGTGTATTCTCATAGAGCTTATAGGAGCGAAGTGTGCCACAAAAGGCAGAGACAGCACTAAAGACATAGGCAGGAGCAAACTGCTCCTTCTGTGCATCAACAGGTGCCAACGGCTGAATGAGAAGAATCTGCTTAATTCAGGATCGTTACAAACAGAATGGAAATCACCTTAAATAACTTTGGCAGGAAAAAGCCTTGCAATTTTAGAAATTTTAGAAACAACATGAAAAAATTTGAACAAAACCAAACCAACCAACCAAACAAAAACCCCCCACTCTTGAACCTGCTTTGAAGGAAATTTTTGTAATTCTCAGCAATTTTAATTGAAATGTAAATCCAATTTGTAAATATATTCAGAAACTTGATGTTAGGTATCACTCCATCCCTCACTTGAAAAATGGAAATAACAGCACATTCAGATAACGTTCAGTCAGATAACAATACTGTCCAGATGCCACAAGGACCAGCAGTTCCCTGGGGCCAGGCATCAGGAGAGTCAGGGGCTCCCTGTGTCAGGCAGGGCAGGGCCTGGTAGCCAGGGTCCATCCCTTTTATCCATTTTATCTTGAGATCAATGGGAGAAGAGCTTAGAATGTAGGGCACTTCTTTTTCCCTATCTCTGAAGTGTAGAGCTATTCAATAAAAATTACAATTATGAGCTTTAATATCAAGTCCTTGTATTCCATTTCAGGGATGTCCCTATGGCCTTCACAGGGACATACTAGAGGTAAAGTGAATAGTCTGCAGTAAACATGAAAATAAATCAGGAAAAAAAGGGAGCTTAGTGAAACTGTTGACAGCAAGAGCAGCACACAAAGAAAGTAAAGGAAAAAGTGGAGTTCTTCCATACAAATAAGTTATCCTAACTTCATGTTTATTCTCATTTTCTTTGCTGCGAGTAACTTTATACTAAATGTGAATGGTATTAAACTCACTCATCCATATTGCTAAAGCATTTATATAGAAAACACATTGTGGATAACTAAATAAAGTTTGGCAGAGTGGCTGGATATGAACTTAGGTAGATGCATCCTCTTACCTTACAGTTTTATCTAGAAGCATCGTTAATGTAACTCCACTGATACCAGTGGAACTGTGCCATTTTTCACCAATAGAGGTATTCTGGGGAAAAAATAACTAGGAAAAAGCCATTTTGGTAGAATTCTACAGCTTATTGCTAGTTATGAAATACATCTCAACACTTGTATGGCCTGGCTGAATGCTGCTGCTACGGATCTGCTTTGTATCTATGGAAACATTTTCAAGCTTCACGACACCTCCTACACAGGAATCCTGGTAGATTCAGAGTGAAGTAGATTTTCCATGAAATGTGACCTAAAGATAATTCCAAAAAAGGAAAAAAACTTACCATGTAACGTGCTAAGATATTACACTTCATCAGTGAAACATAAAATAAAATGTAGTCAACACCCTTCTAAAGCAAAAAAGTTGTCTAATTCAAGACTGAGACTTCAGACGCTGCTTTCATTAAAGGTCTAACTGCAGAAAAAATAGAAATGCTGCTGACTCTTTGGAAATTTATTAGATCAGTGCAGACATAATTTGATCTAAGTTAGAAAGACAAGGAAGTTTTGACTGATTGCTTGTTTAAAAATAGCTCCTTCTGTAACTGACGAAAACTTCCGAAGTGTAGATATAATGGCAAGTCAGCCCTAACATAGCACATTAGAAATAAAATTACCCACCAATTAATGAAGATTTAACTTTTCTCATAATAACATCAACATTAAAATAGCCAACATTCTCTAACACCTTACTTGTCTATTAATCAGAAAAAGATCAAATAGAATCATTTTGGAGTAAAATTGCTTGATATTGATATGACTTACTCCTGCAAAACAAAAAAAGAAATATCCACCCACTCAAACCATAAGCTCTATGGAAACATTGATCTCCTTTAGGTGAAACTGAATGCCAAAAAGAAGAATACAGAAGGTGGTATTGGGAAGTAGCTTCCCAGGAGGAAAAAAGAAGCACTGTCAAGGCATATGGAGGTGAAATTAGATTAGGAAGGACAACAAGATTGTGTTCTATGAATACACCAGCAACAAAAGAAGACCAAGGAAAAAAGGTCATCATTCTGCTAAATGGGCAGGCAAACCTTGTGAAAAAAAGCACATCGGAAAGACTGAGATGCACAATGTATTTTTTGCCTTGTTCTTCACTGGTGAAATCACCTGCGAGCCATCCCAAGTATTTGTGTCTAGTAGCAGAGTGGAGAAAGATCAAATTAGGGAGCGCTAAAACAAACTGACATATACAAGTCTCTGGCATGCATCTAAGAATGCTCAGAGAGCTGGCTGATATCTTTACAAGGCCACTTTATTATCTTTGCAATGTTGTGGTGACTGAATGATGGGATATCTGATGCCTAAAAGAAAGCAGATATTACACTCATCTCCAAAAGTGACAAGGAATAGCTAGTGAATTACAGGACTGTCAGTTTCACCACAGCCCTCAAAATTATGGAAACCATTTCCATAATTACCATTTGGAGGCATTTCTCTCTCTCTTTCTCAATGATAGTGGGAGTAGTAATTACTTTCTTGGATTTATAAACCTATATTTTGCATTACTAAAATTAAATAAAAATATTTATATCGTGAAAGTTTTCAGCAAAGTCCAGGTTATATTTTCTGGAAAGTTATGTAAGCAAATTCTTGTACGCCAAGACTAATAAAATATAGAAAATATTATATAGCTATAGATGTTTAAGCTAAGAAGTGATTCCTATCCTTTGATTACAATTAAAAACAGATCCAAAAGATTGTTTTTATCAAAACAATCATTGCTAATAATCTCACTGCCCCTGTGGTTCCATCAGTTCAGCTGATAAATGACAGAAGAAGCCATTCTGCTCAAATATCATGTCTTCCTGGGTGGGAAGATACAAGATTCTTCTTTTCTATTTACCTCTGGCAAATTCGTACTATCACCCATGTTCATGAAAGAAATAATCAGTGATAGCCTCAATTCAGAGAACATTAGGAAACTTGGCTGGCAAAACCAGCAAAAAGGAAGGAAATACTATAATAAACTTAATATCTGTTTAAGTCCTTGTTGCTGCTTCCTGATTATTTGCTTTAGGGCAGGTTCTATTTCATGGCCTTGTTTAGGTCTTCTGAACTGTTCTCTGAATGCCCTGAGATATGGATCGCTTCCACCACTGAGCAAGCACACTGATTTTGTAGGAATTTAGGCTGAATTTGGTCTGAAGAACTTGGTCAAAATTGTAATAGGGCAGGTTGAATACCGAGAAATAAGCAGATACAAACGTAAATATTGGCTGACACACATGAAAAAAATACCTTTATCTAAAATAGTTTTGTTTTAAGCCATCTAAGAGATGTCTTATTTTGCTGAGTACTTGTGTTTTGAGCTAAGAAGTCCTGAAGAAGTTAAGGGGGATAGGCCAGAGACAGTTTATAAAAGCTACCTGAGCATGAATATGCATTGTTCTGGTTGACATAATCTAAAGCCCCTTCCATGTAGAATCCTCACCTCTGTGATAGAACGTAGGACTTTAAGTGGCATATGTGGAAAAAGCATGATATGTGAAGCCTACAGATTACAACTGGCAAAGTTGTATGCAAGACACATATAATTGTCACAATTTCGTATGTAGCAAAAGTTTGTCTACAGATGTCTTCCCCGAATAATTCAAGAAACAAAATTTGATTTTTTCATAAAGTTGCAAGAACTGAGAAACAAGTTTTCTTATTGATTCCGAGGTTTAAATAGAAATTATCATATTCGCTATGCACAAAATAAGTTTATGTGTACAGAATGCTGTACATAGTTACAGATTCCCTAAGCTCTTTGTCATATATATAACATGTTCTTGCCAGTACAAATGAAACATTGTACAGTTATGTAGTTTATTATATTATTGAGTGAAGTTTGAGATTATTTTTTCTTCCCTGAAATCAATCCTAAAAGAATCCCCATAAATATAGTGACCTCCTGGGGTTTACAGTTTAAATTTGCTTAAAACAAAACACCATTCCTATAGGCCCTGCTAGAACAGGAAGAGAATCTGATATTTAAAACATTGTCTTGTGATTTTGTTTTAATTCAGAAACAATGTGTAGAGACAATTCTATGAACTGTTGTTCCATAGGAACTCAAAACTGAGAACTGAAAACTGATGTGTATAGATAGTGATCAGATTAAACCTCAAGGTTGATAGGTATGTTACTGTTCTTGAAAACAGGGGTTACTCAGCGGAGACCTTGTTAAAGGCCAACACTCGTCAAGTATTTTGGAACATTGAACATTAATTCAGATACATCACTAATAAATGGACAACAGGGAATAATCTTCATTGGGAGGGACATCTATTTTGCCTTTTTGCTCTCTAATTTCTCTTAATCTATGACCACAGTGCAGGTGCTTCACAATTCTTCCACTACAAAATGTGGCTGGTTGAAAAGTGTGTGAGTTTATACCACTCCTCCCTCAAATGGTTGCATGTAGCCAGATTGTTTGTCATGTGCACCTAAACTACAGAGAGGACAAGTGACAGGTGGGGGAAAAGGGTGGAGGAAAGAAAGAACTTGCCAATATTATTTTAGTGCATTCTGCTATATTTTTGTGCTCTTGACAGCTGGAAACTCTTGCTTCTTTCTTGTATTAAGGGATATATACTCTTTTCAACATATTATCTTGCTAGAGATTTTATGAGATATGCATGCCTCCTTTCCAAGGCATCTCTAATGGACAAGTGGGAAACAAAATATGAAACTCCAAATGCAACATTTTGAGACAGACCAAAATATCCTAAAAGTAATAGCAACAGGCAGAAAAATAAACCTTAGGTAAGAAAATAAATTCTGCTTGGATATTATGAGAAGTTTAAATAAAATATGAAATATTTGCAATTAGTTGCATGTTTTCTTGAGCTTTTATGAGAGATAAAATAATTTTCTTGTTTTTCATACCTTTTATAGAGAGTTGTAGTTGCAGTGCGCATCCTATTTCTTGCTGCAAAATAAGAAGGAAATAAAAGATTCTGTTGTTATTTTTCCAGTCTCTGTGCATTCCATCTGTTTACCCCAGGGCTGTATTTGGCCTGTATCTCATCAAATGATCCATATAAAATATAATGATCTTTTGAACAGTATCAGATTGTTACTTCAATTTTGTGCATGTTTTTTTCTGATTACTTTTCTCTTTCTCCCCTAGCTTTATATATTGATAGTGCAAGCTCATCTTGTGAGTGTAATTTTCAGTTTCTAGCACAACTGATTGAGTAATAGTAATTGAAAAACAATTCAAATAACATCTCCAAATATCCTTTTCATCTTTTCTCTCTCTTAGACAAAATAATTTATTTTTTTTTTTTTAAATATCCACAGTATATGAACCTCTGGAAAACATATGACTAACATAATAGCCAAAGTTATTTAGGAATATTTTGTTCCGTGACCAGGTCCAGATAAAGGATGGGCCCAAACCTAAGTAGGGGAAATAATAGGTAGAACTGCCTCAAGAACTCATCACTGAAATGGGAAGTTCTGACTGTACTTCCTACTGTCCCATCCTGTCCTGCACAGAGTAAGGAGTTGCCAGCTAACTGGTCTGCTTTGGAGCATCATCTGTGTTACTGTGTGCTAGACAGTTATGATAGAATTCATCAATTAGTTTAGCCTGGCATGTTCATACCATTAACATAACTACATCCAATCTCTATTATTTAATCAGTGTGTTTGAACCATTAAAGAGAGATTTTCTGTGTGTAAGAATGGCTATTTCATTAAAATCAATTTTGGAATAAATGATTAATTCCAATTTTTGGAATTATGGATTCCTATAATCATATGCATAAAGATATTGCACAGAATGACTCCTATGACAGCAGTGACTCATATTCTCTTAGGAGACCAATTTTCTGTGCTCACAGGGATTTCAGAATCAACTTTCCTTCTGCACAGAAAAACAGCTTCTTCATCACCATTATGTTATAGTTGGGGAGTGGGACTTTAAATTCATTAGAAACATCACTCTTCAAGACTTTGAAAGGAATCTATGATTACCAGTCAGTAATAAACATTCCACATTAAACATTTGCTTTTACCTCTGATAGGTGACCTGAATTTCACCCGTTTATAAAACTGACCTGGCTTGTTTGTCATGTTATTACATGCACTGGTTTTGAGCTATGGTCACCACATACAAGTTTTGATAGCTTATTTCAGGATCAATGTATTCTGTAATAAAAGGGTTTAGGTAGATGCTTGGTCAAGACCCTAGATGAGAAGGTTCGAGTCCTTGAAAAATAAGGAGGGAAAACAGTGAAAGAAAATGGAAAAGTTAGGAATGAATTGTTGCTGAAGCTGTCCACCTGAAGAGAGTTAGTTGTCTTAAGTCTTCTCCTTACAGGAAAGCTGACACTACAGATGTAGGAGCTGACAGAAAACTGAGAAATAAATCACAGTTACCAATATAAAAGCAAACCTTTTTTTCCCTGATTTGGCTTACTGAAGCTCAGCTTCTCCATAATCTACATAATTTTCCTGGTTTTAGTTTTCTTTAAAGGTAGCTACTTCACAGATGCTCTGTACTGGGCTGGAGGGAAGAGGGTGGGTGGTGCAGGCTTCTCTCCAGATCTCAATTAGGAATGCCATGACAGTAAATAGTATAATAAAATAGCTGTTTCAATATTGAGATAGAAATAGAAAGTAGGATAGTAAATGCTACATTCCTTCAGGTGTAAATGCTATACAGAACATAAATGTTTTAATCTGTCAGGGCAGTTACAGAAGGGAATCACATGCAGGAATACGCAGTATGTCTGCAGTAGTGATGGCTATTTCCCCATCCACTTTGTCAAATCCCGGGCTGTTTGGATATCATGTTCTTAGAAGGAGCTCTGGGAATTCTTGACACTCAGATCTACTGGGCCAGGAAAAATGGGCTGGTGAATTAGGGGGGTAGGAAAAGGAGTTTCTAAGAAGTATAAAAATAATTCCTGCTTCTAGGTAGTCAGATTATCTTACCTGGTACTAAGTAACATCCGTTTTGCCAAACACATTGCAATACATGGTAGAACTGTATAAACCTACTGCACAGTTGTGGCAGATGCACCTACCTTGACAAAGACCAGGGCTTCTAGTATGGCAGCCACTGGCTCTTTCATGCCCTTACTTTTCACGCCTTCTACGCCTCACCGTGGTGGTCGTCACGTACACACTTTGACTGGGTGCTGACTCTCACATACTTGCCAAGGCTTGATGCTTCCAGTTACGTACACCACTCAGGTGGGGGAACGCAGGAGGTGGGACCTCCTGGTCAACAGATAAGGGTCCCCAGCCAATGAGGTGCCCCAGGCTAGAGAATTTTCTGGAACATGCCCAAATATGACCACAAGTCAGATCTGACCAGGGTATAAATGGGGCCCCTACCGAAGACCCCTCTGCTGAATGGTTTTCTTGGAGCAGCAGTACTGTGAAATGCTCCCCTCAGATCGGGATGCCATCTGAGGAAACTTCCAGGGATTAAGCGCCCTCACCTCCCCCTGGTGAGTGATTATTTTCTGCTGGATATATCCTTGAGTGAGCCCTTGCCCCTTTGAGCAAGCGATTAATTCTTCTGGGTACCCTTGAGTTTCCCCTCTTGACAGCGAGTCTGTGTGTGTGCATCATTTTTTGCGTGTCACCGTGTAGCAATAAGACCCCAACTGGCACAATGGATCTGTAGTGGTGTTTTGTTTCAAATGTTACTGGAGCACTGATTGGTTCTGGGATTGTCTCTGTTTTCGATTAGTTTCTGTTGCTTAATAAAGTTTCTTTAAGTTTATCCGTGGTTTGGATTAGTTGGTGCACTTCCATGACAGCAGTCTATTCAGGATTTTTAAAGGGTATGGCTGAGCCTCAAGGGGAAAAAATTGTATGAGCCTGGGATGCAGCCCCATGGGTCAGATTTAGAAGGACTGAGGGAAGAGGGAATTTGTGGGTAGTTACTCGGGAGAATGGAGCATCTTCTGCTGCAGTATGCCCCTGGGAAGGCTTGTGGAACCAAACTGGAAAAGAGACTGTGGAAAAGGACCTGAAAGCTCACCCGGCACAGAAAGCAGATCCAGTGCTGAACTTAGAGGTGATGGAAAGATTTCCTTAGTGAACTAGAATGGGTCATAGACTTAATAGTAACTCAGGAAGCCAATGAAAGTTTCTGCACTAAGTAACAAAAGTGGACAAAAGGAAAAACATCTGGAGAACAGTGAAATCTTTCTCACCCATTCATGGTGTCAGGGCACTGCATTTCTGATCACTTTATCAATTCTTTCTTATAATTGGTTCTTTGTAGACAAACCATGCCAAATTTTCTCACATATTTTGTAGTGGTGTTCTGCTTTTAACACTGTGAGATATAAATCATTAATGCTTTTCTTTTCATCTGTCAGGGCACCACGGGGGCAGACGGCTCCCTGGGGCCAGGCGTTGGCATTGTCCGGGGCTCCCCTGAGTGGGTGATGGCAGGGCCTGACAGCCAGAGTCTGTCCCACCACCCCAGCCAGGAGCAGGACAGCCAGGGGCACCGGGGTACTCCCAGCCCTGGGCATCAGGCACCTGCCTGGGGACAGGGTTGGGCAAGGATGGACCAGGTCATGGGCCTGCAGGTGGGCCTGGCTCAACAGGGCCCATGGCCAGACAGGGCAGGGATGTGGGGAACTGGAGGTCAGCCCTGCTGCAACGTCACTGGGGCAGAGGCTGATGGCCCTGGAGACTGACATGGGCTCCTGGACCATGAGTAGGTTGGGGAGATCCGCAGGCACTGATCAGGGACAATCAGGGCTACTGATGCCTTCGGGACCCTGGACATTCATTTTTTATTTATTCATTATGAGGTTTAACTTTTCTGTGTTCAAAGAATTACTTGCTTGAGATAATTTTTTTGTATTCTATTAAGACATATTTAAAAAACCCCAAACTGTTAAGTTCTGTGGCCTCCTGAATTGAATGAAAACTAAAGCTTTTTTCTTTTCAAAAACAGTTTTATAGTCAAAAAGATAATACATTTTTTCAAAGATGATGCATAACTGAGGGTATTTTCCCACCTTATTTGGGATAGCAGCCCCCACCAGGGCTTCTGGATGAGACGAGTATTCATTTGATGCCAAAAAGTCTTCAGAGGAAGTAAAGGCAGCAAAATTGTTATCATCCTTCAACCACTTGCTCCTGTGAGAGTTGGGGATCTGGAAACATATCATAATAGCATGAGACCTAAAGTGCATCTCTCGAGTTGCTTTCTAAGCCACCGTCTATAAATCCTTGTTACCTGTATGGTAAAAAGTGGTAAGTTTTATAAGCTATAGAAGCTGAACAGTAACACTCAGTGGTATGAATCCATACATAAACACCTCAGACCTCTGTAAAAGAGTTCCAGAGAGAACAGCTTCAGACCTGCAATGCAAACTAAACACTACAGAGCTTGCTGGCTCTCCCTCCCTTTCCCCTTATGCTTTCTCTTTGAAAGCTTTTGCACACTTATTTTATCTTCTAATCATTGGGTGGAACATTTGGATGCAGTTTCATGACTGTATTGCACTTCACACATTTCTCTAGCTCAACAAGTTTGTACAGCTAAAAGAGTGGGATTTTAGGTTTTCAACCCTTCTAAAAGTCCCAATTGCCAGTTTTTTATTAATCTGTTATTTGAAGCATTGTATCAGCCTTAATTTGGACTTTTCGTGCTGAATATACTGACGAAGAATTACTTAGGTACATGTAACTAGGGAAAAAGTTGCTATAGTAAAACAAAACAGCAGGAGAAAATTGAAGAGACAATTCATCGTCTTTGAAGTGTGTCATTGCAAAAAGAGTGTAAATGTTTGGGACTCCTTAGAAATTGATAACAGTGGGAAGAGCTGTACATTACATTATAAGAATACAGAATTATATAGTGTTGCTTGGGGGAAAAAGCAAACAAACAGATATAAAAACCCAAACCCTAATCATTTCTATGGTGGATGAGTTTCAGATTCAGTAGGAAACGTGCATCTGGGAAATCAGAATCAATCTATACAAAATCAATTAGAATAATTATAACATAGTTAAAAAATATATCCGATTAAGAGTTGCAGTAGGAAATACATTTTATTTAATAGGTATAATCCACATCATAAGATTACTCACCGTCCTGACCTGTATCTCAGCTCTTACATGAAAGAATCACCTCAAGACACAAAAGGGCAATTTGGTCTCCAGGTCCATTCTTCTCAGTATTTCTGTTAAAGTTTTCAGAAAAGGAGACCAATTAGTACTAGTGACCGGTACAGAGATATTGTTTATTCTTGTGTTACATAAAGCTAGAAGTTGCATGAATTGTCTTTTTTTCTAGGACTTTAAGATATTTTCTTTGACTCTGTCAACAACTTAAAAGTACAGAGGAAGTAAAATAAAATGTAACAGAAAGTAAAAGGTTATCCAAAGTGTTTAAAGTCTCAAAGTTTGCTTTGAACAATACTTGACACTGGCTAGAGAGAGGCTGAAGGAAAATTTGTATTTGAGAATTAATATTTTGTTTAAAAAGAAGTTGAACATCTCCTTATCAATAATCTTAAAGATGGTGTTTCTGTTTGTAAAAAAATCCATCCACAAATCTTATTACAAAATGGGATTTCTCCATTTCAATCCTAATGAGTATTGAAGAGAAAATTTTCTGAACTGTATTCTCAAAAGTATCAGGCAAGCATTGATATGGTTTCCTCTAATATATATAAAAAGCATATTGCAGAAATGTAGCATAAAATAGGCACACTAAGCAAAAATAATTAGAAATATAACTACTGACTGCTTTATATTCAGTGAACAAATAAGTGCTGTGGGCCAAAGACCGTTGGTCTTACCAGTCCTCACAGAACTGTAGATGCAACATTTGGAAAAGATTCCTCCATTTGATCACTTAGTTTCTTTATTTTTTTTCCTTTCTTTTCTGGTTTTCTGGTTTTTCTTTTTGTTAAAGGAACAAAACAAAATATAAAATAAGTCCAAGAAGCAAATTAAAATGAGTTCTAAGTGTACTTTACAGAATCATAAAACTATTCTTATCTAAAAATAGTAATTGTTTCCTGAGCAGAAACCAAAGAAAGAGCAAGGAAAACAGAAATTCCTAGTACTTCATGCAAACTCGGAAGGAAACTGTCAAATAATAATGCACTGCTACGGAAAAAGTATGCAGATAAAATGGACTTCTTGTCATCCTGCACCCTTCTGCTACAAACCAGCCCAAAACTACTTTAACTCCATTGGTTTCACTGGTTTATCTAACACAGCCCAAAGGTGGCCAGAGGCAGTAGTTCCAGACTTGGAATTGCATGTAAAGTGGTCCATGGTGCAGATGTGTTAGCCTTTTATTAATGAAAGCATTAGTTTAACTAGTGAAAACTTAAATAGAATAAAGCTTATATGTACGAAGTGCAAAACAACTCAGTTCGAAGTCAGGGCTATACTATGATACCATTACTCATATATAAAGCTTACTTCACCATTTAATATAGTAAAGTATCAAAATAACCAATACAGGTCAGACACTGGAAGCAATAGAGCTGTATTAGTGCAAGGTCTCCAATTCTTAATTTGCTCGGCTTCATCTCTTGGTAGCCACACTTTCAATAGTTGATGTTCTTGGAAGTTATTAATCAGACTTGTTATTACTCAGTCTTGCAAACTGGCATTTAGAGTTTACTTACTCTCTAAAGAAATCAGAAGCCACTTCAGTTTACTTTGGGAAATGTTTATGCATAATTTGAGAAATTCACACCGTGGATGAGAATGTCATAAAAAAGTACTATAAACAATGGCACATGCAGTGAAGTAGTTTACTAGATAGTGAAAGATGAGCAAAGGAGCAAGACCTTTCCTTGGGATTAAAAAGCATATACAGTAGCAGTTTCTACAAAATCGATGCTGTATTAGATGTTCATAAACTGATATACTTTTCACTAATTTGCTTATACACTCTTAAGTTGTGCTTTTTAAATGTTTAGTTATTTCTTACTGAAAATGATGTTGTGTGCTTTTATATGCAATTTAAAATGCGGTGCAAAAAATGAAGAATTAATCAAGCTTTTCAGAATGTCAGGAAACAAACTGAATTTGCATTACTTTAAATTTTGATCGGAGATTGGGTTGGCTTATTAGAGTTTGGAAATTTCCATCTTTCTGGGATCACCAGATGCTAACTGACTTCACCTGACAGACTGTGTGTACTTTAGATAGCAAATGACATCATGATGTGGCATATCCAAGGTGAATGTCACCACTAGCTAGCAATAATTTGTGCTAATGCAATACCTCATGCAAAGCAACAGATACTCCTCCAACTATAAATAGTGATGCCAGACTATGGTAGCCAATTTGACTGAGAGGCAAGGACTTGCGACAGCAGCAAGATGCAATAGCTCAGCAAGGGCACTGAAGAAGAGTTCAGGAAAGTAGTACTGTTATTACAAATCTACTAAATTATACTGGCGAGAAACTTCTAAACTTTGCCAAAAAGGGTAAGGATTGCAGTTCAACAATGTCATCTTCCCTATATTCTTGCAACTCCTGTGAAATATGAGGAACTTAAAACAGGGCTAAATGCCTACCTTTCAGTAGTTTGGCCCCCTGCAAGATCCATTTGTCTTTTCCTTTTAGCAGCATACACAGATGGAGTCAGATGCCAAAACATTTATACAAGCTGAGGGAAGAGTGAGGTTCTTCATAATGTCAGAGTGCTGAAAGTGAAACTGTAAGTAGTAGCTGATATGCAATGTAGTGACTCAAATTCTGCTGTTCTCACAGGTTTAGTCCTCTTACTGTGGTACAAGGAGAAACTTTACCTTCTAAGAAAGTTTTCAGCAGTGTGAATGCTGACAAAAATAGTTGATTAAACTTACCGTCCCCCTAAGAAATAAGAGAGAAATCATCTCTGTCTTTCAAAGTATATTCACTGCCCTATGTACGTCTGGAAATCTAAACCTTTTTGTCCCACTTACGTAATTATGATAACTATTTATTCTGGCTTTAAAATATAGCAAAAAGAATCAGTGAAGTGCTTGGAAACACAGTGAATTTCATGTACTAATCAATTTGAAGGGTCATTCTTTCTCCAGTATTTCCTCTGAAAATAAACAAACACTTTCCTACACACCTTTTCTTTATTTATACCACTCCTGTAACATTAGGATCAAAACACCTACTTAACACAGAGGCTTAAAAATTTCATAGTATCAACAAAAAATTCCAACATGTAATATACTATGATTCTGAAAACTTCATTCAGAAACTGAAAATACAGTCCATCAAATCTTTATAAACAAATCAAACTTTGTGTATCTTTTCCAGATTTTCAACTTTCTCTATACCACTTTAAAGATTAAAACGCTCCTTTATCATCAAACAAGCTATACCTGAAAGATTCATGTAATCCAATGTCTGTGATTTTAATTTGAGACTATCATGATGAAATTGCAAGAGCAGTATCAGAAATACCTGTATAAATAATCTAGACCTAATAAGGCTAACCTGACCAGTCTATGCATTTCAGAATAATCAAAGGAATCATAATAATGAAAGCATATCTTTCTGAATTTAACCTAGCAGTCTCACCATTGCATTCATGTAGATTTTTCTTTTCACTATTACAAGAATAAGAAAATTGATAATGTATGCAAATGTGGAAGCAACACTGGTTTGTTGAGACAAATCCCTGAGTCAGCTAGAGCTTTGAGGTGGATATGGCTTCATCTGTTCCTCAAAGTGAGCTTCTCGAGAGATTTTGAAATTAAAAAAAAAAAAAAACCACAAGTTTTTCATTAGAATATAAACTAAAATTCTTAACTTTTTTTTAGATAGGGAAAAATCAAATTTATGAGGCTAGACCAAAGAGAAATAAAAAAGGTTCACTTCTGTGACCCATTACCATCTTACCTTTGCAGGTGGGTCTGTGCAATCAGGTTGGTGGGTTGTGAACTTAGCAGCTTCCTGAGCTGCAGGAAATTTTGCACAGATTTCAGCCAAGTTTCTCTTTCTCTCCATAGTGAAGCCTGGTTGTCTGCTCTATATTTCTCCATACAGCTGCTCTTCGCTCATCTACAGACCTTCAGTCCCTTGATCTCACTTGCTGTCTCTCTTGTTTGTGCTCTCTTTCCCACTTCTTGCCTGCTTGAAGTATCTGAACACTTGTCTCTCCAAGGAAGACTTGGTGACTGCTCAGGGAAGAACTGCTCTACAGAGGCTTCCACGACCCCTGCACTCCTTTTAAAATGGACATTAGCACACAAACTGAAAACAAATCATACATACTGGCAACCACCCCATGTAATGGCAGTAGTTAATCACTAACTGGATTTTTAAATCCGCTGTCAAGTGAAGTGAAGTCTGCAAGTGAATGGACAAAAAATCTTTACCTATGTGAGTGATACTGTCTTACCAGAGGTGGCTTTCTGTTAGCTTTAGCTGAAAGACACCTGATGGCATCACCTCTTCAAAAGAAAGAAGAAATAAATACCCTGTTCAAGTGAAAGCTTGCATTTAACAGTAGGTGGTAGAATACAGCAAGTTGACTCTAAGAAATTATTTTAAATGGACAGTACACAACTGAGAGCTTAAACTACTTTAAATTGCAGTGCTGACTGTTCCTCATGTGCCTATAGGTGTCAAAAAACATCTCTGTCAAAATACTTTTTGGTTATTCAAAGAAACTCATGTCACTGCTGTCTAATTCTTATCTCCCTCTGGAATGCAAAACCTTCAGAAAAGAAAATCAAAACAAATCCCCCCACCCTGTTCTGCTGAAATAGGCCCTTTAATGAAAGCTCTGGTTGGTTTAACAATTCTGATCTCTGATGCCAAGCACTGCTGGTCATGCTGTGTTATGTAACAGATGTAATGCTACATTACTTGTCAAATCTAATACAAGCTTTGCTACATTTCAGGGATGAACAGCTGAATGCAATTTTTTTTTTCCCCAGTAAGCAAACTTACAGATACAGTAAGTTTGAGACTTATTGACTTATTGAGACTTTCTGTAAGCATTTTTTTGTGGAAATAAAAGGATCCTAGAATGAACAAAAGTGTCTCTTTCAAGCTTTTCGTTACTGTGTGATGCTGATTTTTTTTTTCTTCTAATTACATGTACAGTCTGATATAAAGAACACAGATGTAAAAGAAAAGGACAATTTTGCCTTCAACAAAGTTAATCCAGTCCTGGAACAAGCTAGTACAAATTCTGTGATTTAAGGCTGTATTCCTCTCATGCAGTTCAGCAGACAAAAGGATGAGAATAAAGTAAATTAATATCCTCATATATTGTGAGTATAACCCTAAATAAATAAATAAGGGTGATTACTGAGATCTGCTTATAGCAGAATTGATTCCATGCCAGTGTGGCTGGCCATGGAGAAACCTTCCTAGTTACACAAATTATTGGAAGAACCATTCAGGTTTATCGCTGTAACTGTGAGCAAATGAACAAACATGTCAGAAAAAAGTTATGAAACTTTATTTTAAAGTACTGTGTTCCATGAATATTTGGAACATTTAAAGATGCTTTTAATTAAGAGTCCAAATAAACAGTTGGATCCTGTTGGCTGATTTAATACAGAAATTTAGTTTCTCTATTCCCCTTGTTGGTCTAGATTACATTTATAGCTGACTTCAAGCTCCCAAAGGTTTTCTGTGTTGTGGCTGTCTACCAAGCACCTTGGAGACCTGTCAAATTTCAGAGCTCTGTAATTTCATGCAATTTACTCCACACTCTCATCTCCCTGCCTCTTCCTCTTTGCCTCTTCCAATCCATAGCTAAACTGAGATACAACCCATTTGCAATTTCATGCTGTAGTTTCTCTCTGCTCCGTGACTCCACTTGCCGAAACACGTATATACAGTTAGCTAGTCAGCTACTGACTGGAAATGAATGTTGTACAGTGGCAAAAAGATAACATCTTTGAGGTACAATTCCCCAATAAAAGTCTGTGCCAGCAGTAGCTTTATTACATTTTAACTGATGGAGATATCAATAGAAAATTTTACATTAGACTAATGTCTTTTGTGTGTGTGCGCACGCATGCACGTATAATCAGTAGAAGATGAAAAGAACAATACTCTACAAAAAAAGAACGGTATGAGTTATTCATCATCGAGATAATACTAATAAGACAATATATATTTGTTATATGTTGGTAAACAGAAAAAAGTCCGTTGTCATCTATTATTACCTTCTAAATTTCTCCTACACACACATCTAAGTGCTCAGCTCAATTTGTCACATGTCCATTTCTGTGAGCTTGAGTATAGACAGTGAAATCCACATGAAGGGCCACAGTAAAGGTCCATGAAAGCCTCTAGGCATCTGTAATATGTTTAAGAGTTAACTGGGAGGGATCAAGTGTTTGCTTTTAACTACCTATGGAGGTGTATTGAGAAGACAGAGTCTTGGAGGTACACAGTGAAAGGACAAGAGGTAACTATAGCTCGTTGCAGCAAGGGAAGTTCTGACTAAGCAGAAGGAAAATATTTCATAATGAGAGTTAAGCACTGGAACAGCTTACCCAGAGATGTTTTCCAATCTCCATCCTTGGATATGTTTAAAAGTTGGTCAAAGGCCCAAGAAACCTTCTTTAAATTTGAGGTTAGCCCTGCTCTACGCAGATGACTTTTAGGGCTCCTTTCCAACCTCCCCTCCCCTATGACTGTGTGTATCCTCCTCCCATTCCATTCCCTGAGAGTGAGCTCAGCCTGAAAGATTTTACTTCAGTGCATTTCAACCAGTAACTGTGCTAGCAAAATGCACCGAGGTGCAATATTAGAAAGGCCACCAGCTACTGAACTCTGCAGTTCTTACTAGAGAGGTTATCTAAAACTCATTACCTGATGGGAGGCTGTGGAAAATGAGCTGAAGTATGGAAACTAGGCTGTGAATTGTTTACTGAGAGGCTATAATGACAATTTAGGGAGCCTATCCTGCTAACAGATCCATTTGAGAGACATGCTTGAACTTGGTGTGAATTTTCCTTGCACCAGCTGAAGCTTACATTTAGCCCTACAGAAAGTATATTGTAGTAATACATTTGGAAATGACAGGCACATAAATGACTGTGGTGATGGTTATATCAGCAAGGATGTTGATCTTGTAGCTTTTTTAATAAGGCTGTAAAGCTACAAAACCCGAGCTAGAAAATATATTAATTACCTTTTCTAAATGCAAGGAGGATCACAGAATCCCATTACTATGTTTTAGCTGAAAATTGATGTAGCTGCACATTATTTATTGGAAAAAAAGAAATTACCGAGTCTGAAGATAAAAGGAAAATTAAATTTCTTAGTAAGTCAGTGACAGTTGAAGCAGCGACATGTATACAGTTTTACTTGGATCAAATACTGTATCATTGGCAAGAATGGTCACTGAGTGGTTTTGCCTTTCGATTCCCCTCTTAATAAACATGAATCAGCTCTACAATCAAAGCAGTAAGTAGCAAACAAATCAAAACCAAACAAAAATCCCCAAACACATAAGCAAAATCAAGTAAAACCTCTCTTTGTCATGCTGACTTCATGTTAGAGTTGTAAGGTATCAGACTGAAAAATGGAAATTCACCTAAACTTGGGTTGCAAGAATGTATCTGCAAATGCCTCACATCATTATAAAAAAAAATGCCCTAAGTTGCACAAAATACATTTCCATACCTGTATAAAGTAAATAAAGCTGTACTTAAAAAAAAAAAAAAAGTGCTATTGTAGTGGATTACTGCAAATGTACAGAAAGGGCGTATTAATAAGGATATGATGTGTTCTGACAATGGAACAGCAGTGATATAGACTAAACTGTGTGCTCACCTAAGTGTGTGTTTCAAGTAACTTCCATTAGCATACTCAGTAAGAGCAGGAGTCACTCCAAATCATTTCGGCTAAGAAATGTTTTCACTCACTGTCACTAATGTCATTCACAACACATTGCTAGAGAGTAAGTCAGCCACTACTCTCCTACAAGACCCTTGCCTCAGGTTAGAATAACTATCAAATTATCTGTCTGTCTCTACTGCAGGATGGAAGATAACTTGGGCTAGAAACAAATGAGTGCAACTGAGCATACACTTGCAAGAATTTTAAGCTAGCATTTGTGCATTTCCTATTCAGCAAAACCAGGGAATTATGTACTTAGCCTCTGGCTCTGTTTGGTCCTCTCACTGTTCATTGTTATGACTTCCTTTTTAGGTTAGTAGCCAGACTGTATTTTTACAATAATTTTACCTTAAGACCCTAAGGCAATGGCTTGGATGGGGCTCGCTGCAACATGGGTAAATGTGTCACTGGTACTGGAAGTGCTCTCTAATTCCAGTTTGCTTGGTGAACCATGAGAACTTGTGGGACTAATTTTCACGATTTTTCTTATTCCATTAAGTGTGTCTGAACCTTGTTACTTACAGTCTATTAGTTCATAGCAGTTGAGTGTGTAAGACCACACCAAGATTTTAGTCCCACAGAATTTGCAATTATATATTCATCCACATTTTTACAATATACCAAATTACAAATTACAGATTAATTATTTTGGTATTTAAAATTAAATTAGTGCTTTTTCCCCTATATTCAGTAAAATAGTGGATTACTGGTAGAAGCAATATTAGCGCTAGTGTTGAAATTTTAACATCCAGACACCACTGAATTGCAAAAATGGGGGCACTAAATCTACACATGCAAAGCCATACACCTACAAAGTAAAATTCTGGCTCTAAGGAAATTAGTACCAAAAATGTGAAGTTGTGCCAGGATTTTAACATATAGCTATCAGACCTTTCAAAGAGAAAAACAATTATAATTGTCAATGTTATTCTTGAACTGAAGTTGTATGGGGTAATTGTTGACACAATAGAATGTAAATCATGTAGGAAAATCTCTGCCATTAGTACCTGCTGTTTGGTGCATCACATACAGTTATAGCAGCTTTTAATCATATTTGATCTTCATATTTTTATCCTATCAAGGTGAAACAACTATCTCAATACAAGGTTAAATCTCGTAGAGTTGATGGAGTCTTAAAAACCACTGGTAGAAGGAAAACAAACCTTTTTTACAGCATAATCTTTGGAGCATGGAGTTTGAAAACAAGGCCCCATCATGCTGATCACTGCACAAACGTAGAAGAGAAGACAGTGACTGCTTTGAATAATTTGCAAACTAAGGAGAAAATACAGTCTTATACAGAGAGAAATGAGAATAAACCAAATGTAGTTTGGAACAGTTGAGTAGAAACGAGTATTCTGCTCACTCCATCAATTTGCTTATTTGCAGGTGGAATGTACCTAGTGCCCATTTTTCCAATGTGAGTTTTCAATCTGAAATATTAAAATTAATTTCAGAAAAACAAAATTGTTGTTTTGCCTCTGTTTTCTTTGCCATGATCACTGTCAAAATCTTAACCACCATTTTTTTTCAACAATTAAGACCAGAACTAAAACTGGTGATTTTGTCTGCCACAACTTTCAGTCAAATAGGAGGAAGTCTTAGCATAACTAGATAATTTTCCACATACTGAAATAGAGACAAGATCATTAAAAGACACGTTCTAACAAAGAGACAAAATTATTATGATTTCAGGTGAAAATATTCCAAAGTAATAAAAGGGAAAAAACCCACCAAACCAAACCAAAATCCAAACCCTTAAATACTTATTAATTAAACACCTGTGACCATTGTGAATTACTTTTCACTGACAGAAAATTTTTCACTGACAGTCCACTTTCTTGAAGACTAAATAATGACTTTTCTTTTTTGTATAAGCATATTTAACATAGACTCTGCTCTTATTTAAATCTGAATCCAATGTTTTGTGGTTAGAGACCTATTAGTTTCAGACAAACTTTGCAGAAGAAGTATTTACACAGGCAGTGTAGACTGCTTTGAAGTAAAATGTTTTTAGTATCTTTCAAATTTAAATATCTTTCTCACTAAGTGGCTTAGTTCTGCACTCTCTCAGTTAACACCAAAAGATTAGTTTGGCTTTCATCTTGAAACACTAATGGCATTACTGACACAGAAGCAAGCCTGAATTCTTCCAGTAAATTAGATGAGAGTCATTGGTGTCTTCCATCAAAGGCAAGTCACTGGTGCATCTAAATCCATGGAAATAAATACATCCTCACCATGGTACTATTAATCTACTCAGGAGAGCCATCTGAGGTCCTGGAAAGTACATCTAAAGAGCAGAATGGAAATCTGTCAAGCATTTCAGCAGCAACATACTTGTAAAAGTATCACCAAAGGCTGGCCTATGTTCTGGGTAGACCTCTTGTCACTTTGTGTGTTTATAAGTGAAGGATGTTACAATTACCTTGTATCCATCTTTTCCATCATAATTTCAAGGGGTTTTAGTTAGCTTTAGCAAGTTGTGTAGACAGTTGATATTTTGATTGAAACTACCACATGCAGTCATTCACTTTCTAGTACAGAAAGGAGCACAGGGCAGTGACTATTCACAGAGCAATCAGTTTTAAATCTCTCTCAGTCAAAAAATGATTAAAATCACAGCTGCTGACCTTGAAAGGCTGAAGGATCCAGATATTTCTTTCTGTTGCTGAACCCCAAAATTCCCATCATGAAATAAAACTCTGAAATCTTTGAGGCTTTTTTATGAAACCAAATGGGAAATTTGAAGGAGTAAAAATTATGTATGTAAGATTAATACATATCAGAACTAGCTTATTATTTGAAATTCAAAGCAAGAGTATCAAAAACCCTTCTAGGCACAGTAAGAGCATACAATGAATACAAAGCTTATTTAAAAAAAAAAAAAAAAAACCCAAACAAAAAAAAACCCCCACCAAACCAAAACCTAATGTTCCCTTGAAAACACTCATGACCACTTTGAGCCTGAATGCCATAGTCCTTCAGCTGCTACTAGCAAACTCTATATGTCAAAGGCCAATTATCCAAGCAAAGACACTGAATCCAGAGACTGAAAAGCGAGGTTACATAAACTGCATATTATTCAGTGAAAGAGTGGCAAGACTATGACATGGTAGCAGCAATGCTGGTTTCTGGGAAGGACAATGTGAACAGATTAATTAATTTTTGTTATTCTTGGATTATAACCTGGCTACATCGTGCTATTGTGAGATGTTGGACAGACACATTTTCTTTTAGAGAATCTACAAGGGTGACCAGCACAGTGGTTGCAGGTTAGGAGAATTTAAATGTTGTGAGCATCCACACTGAAGTAAGTGAGGCTACATGTCTTAAAAATACCATATATTGTCAGGCTTCTGGCTTAGGTATTTACAGTTAAAGCACATGCACTATGAAGCAGTGCAGGAACTAAAGCAAGGCAGGATTCCCTTTCAGTGGAGTTGCTGGAAGATTCTGGTACTGCTCAGGAAATGTAAGCCTTATTCTAGTGTACGTTTGTCAATTTAGAGAACTTCAGTTCAGGTAACCACAAAACAGAACCAGTACGTGCACTGATAAATATGTTAACATATTCCTCATAGAAGTTGTGATTTGAATTATCCTTGATAGAGGTTTACTTAAATATATGTTTTCAGACAGACCATGAACAGGTGTATGAAGTCTAGAGAAGAGAAAAGAAAATAAAATAAATGAAGTCAAAATAGCCCTCTTGTATTTGTCGGACACAAACCGTTCTGAAGGTTTGGAACCCATTTCCAAGCTGACATGTCTGCCTACAGCTGCATACACTTCTACAGGCAATTTTTAAATTTTTTTTTGAGAAGCATTAAAGTAACAGCAGAAACAATTAATCTCTGACTACAGATGTTACAGTGAATATCTCTTCAGTCAATTCATAGGAACAGCCAATGGAGCCAATGGAAAGCCAGAAACCCAAAACATGATTTGTGACACAATATTCCAGAAAATAAAAAAATCACTTTCAGCCTGGGACCGTCCTTATTTTTTATTACTGTAGGCATCTGGATGAAATTCATATCAAAATATATTCTATTTATGCAAAACTGACAGTTACTGCAGGATGCGCTTTTCCAGATGTTCAAAAGTGATCAAGTGGAAGTCAATTGCACTACAAGTGAAAAGCCAGTTTCATCTTCTCTCTCATATATGGTAAACTCTTTTATCTAAAGGTTTAGAACATGCATTATTTTGAAGGATCGTTCTGTTTGTGTATCCAATCTATACTCTATCTGTGATAGACTAATGTGTGGATAACAACATAATATGCTTATATACTAGTTCAGGAGTTACATTTGAGGATTTAAACCTTTTCTTCACTATGTGCTTGCATAAACACTATTTTCAAGTATTTTTCTCTTTTCTGAATAATTTTAAACTATCGGTGTTCTTATTCAACTCCCAACCATATATCAAGAAAAAGGCATCACAAAAGAATAAATTCTGGCATGCCCAATTCATACAGTCTCTCATACTTGAACTATTTCTAACCTTATACTAATATAATTAAGTGCTCACTTGACAGTATTTCTTAATAAATTTGTGATATATTTACTTAACACTATGTTAAAATAAATTAATTTTAAGCCTGTTATCCAAAACCCCTACAGTTAAGACCCTCTCTGTTCTGTTATATGCATTTGGTGATTTACATCTCCTGCTTCCCTCACAAAACAAAATTCTTTACCTTGCCTTCTTCTTCCCATGCTGTTTGCAGTGGGAAGTTCTGAGAGGGTAAATCCCTTCCACTTTTACAACCTACAAAACTGGAGAAAGTGGTTTGAAAATTCTCTACAGAAGAGACACATCCCCTATACCTTTGCTAATTAAATACTGTTAAGTCTCCGAGATAAGACATCACTTAACTAGAAAATTTTTTTCTCCATACAGAATATAGAATCATCAGGGTTGGAAGGGACCTCTGGGGATCATCTAGTCCAATCCCCCTGCCTACAGCAGGTTGCACAGGATCATGTCCAGGCAGGTTTTGAATATCTCCAGAGAAGGAGACTCCACAACCTCTCCGGGCAGCCTGTGCCAGTGCTCTGTCGCCCTCAAAGTAAAGAAGTTTTTCCTCATACTCAGATGGAACTACCTGTGTTTCCATTTGTGCCTGTTGCCCCTTAAGCTGTTGCTGGTCACCACTGAAAAGAGTCTTGCCCCATCTTCTTGAGACCCACACTTAAGGTATTTATAAGCATTGTGGAGATCCCCTCTCAGAGTTCTCCAGGCTGAACAGACGCAGTTCTCTCAGAATTTCTTCATAAGAGAGGTGCTCCAATCTCCTCATCATCTTCATTGCCCTTCGCTGGACTTTCTCCAGTAGTTCCTTGTCTTTCTTGAACTGAGGAGACCAGAACTGGACACAGTACTCAGATGTGGCCTCACCAGGGCAGACTAGAGGGGGAGGAGAACCTCCCTTGACCTTCTGGCCATACCCTTCCTAATGCCCCCCAAGATACCATTGACCTTCTTGGCCACAAGGGCACATTGCTGGCTCATGGTCAACTTGTTGTCCACGAGGACTCCAGGTCCTTCTCTGCTGAGCTGCTCTCCAGCAGGTCAACTCCCAGCCTGTACTGGTGCATGGGGTTATTCCTCCCTAGGTGCAGGACCTGACACTTGCCTTTGTTGAACTTCATGAGGTTCCTCTCCACTCAACTCTCTAGCCAGTTCAGGACTCCATGAATGGCAGCACAGCCTTCCAGTGTATCAGCCACTCCTCCCAGTTTTGTATCATCAGCAAACTTGCTGAGGGTATGCTCTGTCTGTTCGTCCAGGCCATTGATTAATAGGTTGAAGAAGACCAGACCCAGAACTGACCCCTTGGGAACACTGCTAGCCATAAGCCTCCAACTAGATGCCGCACCACTGATCACAACCCTCTGAGCTCTGTCATTCAGCCAGTTCTCAGTCCACCTCACTGTCCACTCATCCAGCCCACACTTCCTGAAATTACCTATAAGGATATTATAGGAGACAGTGTCAAAAGCCTCGCTGAAGTCAAGATAGACAACATCCATTGCTCTCCCCTCATCACCCAGCCGTTCATGTCATCATAGAAGGCTATCAGGTTGTTTGGTGAATCCATGTTGACTGTTTCTGATAATCTTCCTTCACTCCACATGCTTAGACATGACATCCAGAATGAGCTGCTTCATCACTTTTCTAGGGATTGAGGTGAGGCTGACTGGCCTGGTGAGGCTGACTGGAGTGACACTGGCCTTCCTCTAGTCCTCAAGCATCTCTCCTGTTCTCCATGACTTTTCAAAGGTGATGGAGAGTGGCTCAGCAGTAACATCTGCCAGCTCCTTCAGCATCTGTGGGTGCATCCGGTCAGGACCCATGGATTTGTAGGTGTCCAGTTTGCTTAAATGATCTCTAACCTGATCCTTCTTGACCAAGTCAAAGCATTCCTTTCTCCAGGCTTTTCTCTTATTTTGAGGATTTGGGATTCCTGACAGTCTGCCTTAGCCATAAAGATTGAAGTGAAGAAAGCATTCAGTAACTCCACCTTCTCTGTATCCTCTGTCATCAGGGTATGCACCTCATTCAACAGCGGGCCCACATTTTCCCTAGCCTTCTTTTGCTGCTGATGTATTTGTAGAAGCCCTTCTTGTTGTCATTGACATCCCTTGCCAGATTTAATTCCAAGTGGACCTTAGCCTTCCTCATCATCCCTCTGTACTCTGACAACATTCCGATGTTCCTCGCAAGTGGTCTATCCCTTTTTCCACATTCCATAAACTTCCTTCTTCCATTTGAGTTTTGCCAGAAGCTCCTTGTTCATCCATGCAGGTCTCATTCCCCCTTTGCTTGATTTCTTGCTCATAGCAATGCACTGATCTTGAGCTTGGAGGAAGCCGTGCTTGAATATCAACCAGCTCTCTTGGGCCCCACTGCCTTCCAGAGCCCTAACCCATGGGATCCCTCCAAGTAGGTCCCTGAAGAGGCCAAAGTTAGGTCTCCCAAAGTCCAGGGTAGTAATCCTACTTATTGCCCTGCTTTCTCCATGCAGGATCCTGAACTGCACCATCTCATGGTCACTGTAGCCAAGGCTGCCCCCGACTTTCACATCCCCAACCAGTCCCTCTCTGTTTGTTAGTACAAGCACCTCTGTACATCCTCCACCACCTGTGTCAAGAAATTATCATCAATGCTTTGCAGGAACCTCTTGGACTGTGTGTGCCTGGCTGTGTTGTCTTTCCAGCAGATATCAGGATGGTTGAAGTTCTTCATGAGAACCAGGCCCTGTGATCGTGAGGCTGCTTTCAGTTGTCTGTAGAAGGCCTCATCGACCTCCTCATCCTGATCAGATGGCCTGTAGTAATCATCCACAACAGTGTCACCCATATTAGCCTGCCCCTTAATTCTTACCCATAAACTCTCAACTCATTCTTCATCTGCCCCTAGACAGAGCTTGATATGTTCCAGTTGTTCCCTTACATAGACAGCAACTCCTCAGATACAGGTCCCTGCCACACGAATACAGGCCTCTTCAGTTTCTGTACTCATTTTTCTTCAAGGAAAGCAGTGGTGATCTTGTTTCTCAATCTATTAATGCGTCTTCTTCATAGTAGAGTAATATAATCTCTCTTTCAGAATTTCCTGCTCCAAACTGGTTTTCTCAGAGAGAGCAGAATGGGAGATTCAATGAGGCAGCCCCCACCTGTCAACACTTTCTCTCCCTGGGAATTTGGTTTAATGCAGTTCTGCCTTCTCTATCTCCTCTTTCATCTTTAGAGTCAGAGCGTTTGAATTTCTCTTTTGCTTCTTGCTCCCTGTCCCTGGAAGTGTTTTTCTGCTAGTATTTAGTCACTATCTAGGGCAAAAAGTGTCTTTCCTTTCCCAGTAGGTGTTTTACTTTTCTGAAAAAAAGTTGTTCTTTTTTGACAAAATGTTTGAGATGGTGAAGTCATATTAGGATAAGGAAAAGGGAAGAAAAAAGTACCGGACAGATATTTAATGATAGAGTAAAAGAATGGTTACCTTCCTTGCTAGTGCAAGGCGAGGGTCATAGTAAATTTACCATCATTATGATTTTAATTATTTTCTAACTTATCTTGATATTTCATTCTCACTTTTTTCTCTCCATTGAGAGAGAAATAGACATCGAAAGAGATTTGTACGCACTCATTCAAGTTCATAATATTTAAACTGTTCAGCCAAGGATGAGGGGAAGAAATCCACAAAACAGAAAAAAAACATAGAACTTTGCTGTCTGCATATCAGGTGAATTAATACATCCAAACAAGAATAATAGTCCTGTGATTCCTTTCATAAAATGAAGAGTCTAAGTTATTATCAGTTGTTAAAATTCCCAGTTAGTCTTAGCAGGCACTGTTTTCACTAGGTAACATTTGGCTTCTTTGAGTAATTAACAGGGATGGTAACATCATCTAGTTGAAAAATCTGGCAACTGTCTCAGCTTGAAATCCCTCAAAATCCCTCAGAGTAGGCATTTCCCTACCAAAATTTCCTGCAACCAGGCAGTAGAGAAAGATGTGCAATTCACAGCAGCAGCAATTTTCTTCACACAAATCACAGAAGCTATGGGTACTTTCAAAATAGAATAAGCCTCCAGGTCCTATATAATAGTCTCATTTAAGAAGTTGATATCTAGGGGTTTGCTCCAGTTCAGTCTAAGGGGAGTCTGATCTTCTTCCTTGATCGTCAGAAGAGTACTCTAATAACTTGGCAAAAATATACTGAGAGGACTGGAGGCTTTCTCCTACCAGTCTATCGTATAGTGAAAAACTGAAATTCTTGGAAAGAATGAAATAAAAGAAAAATGTAGAACAAATCCTTTTGTCCAGTTGTTACTGTATGCTCTCAGAGGAAGCAGAATGAGATTTTTGTTTGTGATCTCAAGATTTCTTCTAGATTTTTAAAATATGAAGTCATTGGCTTAAAAAATATAAATAGGTATAGGCTTGCAGGGACCTGAGCACAGATGATTTTCTCAGAAGCAAGGAATGTATTTACATTCTGCTACAGAAATATAATCTTCCCAAATTTTGTTTGCCTTCCTACCTACCATTCCTCCATTACCAAAAGGGTTAAGTTGAATTCTTACCTTCAGGAAAGACTTGCAGGCTATTTACCCAAATCCACCGTTGGTGCTACCCTGATGCCAGGATGTGATGCTTAAGGACAAGAGATGGCACATGCTCCCTGTGGGTTACCTCTAGTGTAGTTTATGCTAACCACTGCACAGGTAGCTTTATGGTCAGACTAATGATTTTCATGATTTCCATCACAATACAGAAACTTGTCTTCATGCACTGTGTAGTTAGGGTAGGTTTATAATTCACAACCGTAAATTGTAATTTTAGATTCGACATATGTAAAATGCTTATATATACAGCTTATGTATGGCCAGATGTCTAACTGCTATGAGTGGCAAAGACATGCTACTATGGATCTAGTCTTTTACATTACTCAGTATCTCGATTCCTCATTTGTATGACTGAATAAAAATACCCCAATAAGATATAACTATTTCCATAACTCACAAAGATGTTGTGAGGTTAAATGTCCTGAATATACCTCTGTGCTCAGAAAAAACAGCAAGAATAAACCCCAAACTGCATTGTTTGCTTAAATAAATGCATGAACATTTGCTAACAGAAAACCAATTGGTAAATAAAAGGTGTCCCACCCCAATAACAAAACTCTGCAAACACTTTAAGGACAGTTTGTGCATGTGAAAGGGCCAATAGCCACATTTATACTTAAAACTGGGATGTAAAAAAATCTAAGCTAGTAGTAAATAAGCAAGCTTAGGTGTTGGTAGTCTGGTTTACTCATATGCCGTCTGTTTCTAGGTTTTGACCTAACTAGTGTGACTGCTATTTCTATAAGGTAAAAAAACTCCTGCTATACAAAAATCATACAATACCATTTATACTCTGTATGTTCAATACAAAATTTTTTTTTAGATTAAAAAAAAAGTAAATATCTAAATGCATATATAATGACTTTCAAGTTGGCTAAAATACTGGAGATCAAACTAGGTATCGCTAGCAATACAATCATATACTCATGTGGTGGCTGGAATGGACTCTGATGCCTCCAACAGTGCCAAGATATAAGACTGGATTCCCATTTTACCCTTCATGTCCCCTTAAGTTCTGTCATTTTTCAGATCTGATTTGTGTTTATAGTCAGGCTCTTCAGGAACCTTCCAGGACAGAACATGAGTTTCTTTATTAGAGTGAATTTATTTCTAGGACATTGTTTACAAAGGAGATCAAATAAGCTGGGGTAGCCTGACAGAGTGTTTTAGTTTGCCTTAACATAAGTGAGTCCATGAGTATAACAGAAAGTACAGACTCTGGCTGAAGTTTTCCGCCTCTGTACACTTGCAGGATTGCCTAGTCAGAACCTAGAAAACTACAGAAAACAAGTAATGTAGGTGGGAAATGAATTTAGTCAAAAGTTTGGTCTCAAGGGTACTGCTACCCAGTTAATGTCATTCTGCCTGGAAATCAAGTCTTACCAGGTGTGTGGTTCCCACATCAGTTATGATTGATAGAGTTTCTAGGCAAGTCGATAACAGGGAACTTGTGCTCTAAGCCTGTAGGTTTACAAACATGCAATATTTCCCACTTTCTAACAGGGAACCTGGAAACCCTGGGGTACAGCATGGTTTCTGTGATCAAATGTGTTATGCAGTCCTTAATGTGAGACAGAGCTGTCTAGTCCAAAAGCTATGAATTGAGCTGACAGAAAGCAAGGCAGACTCCCACAGGAACCCAGCATGGCAGCAGCCAGACTTCTGTGAGAAGTATGTTTGCTTATTGCTGAAAGTTCATCTCAATCAATAATGCAAGATTTCAGCTTTAATGAACTGATATTTTTCACAAAAAAATAAACAAGCAATCCCCCACAAACCAATTTCACTAAAACATTTCTGAAAAAATGCAGTAATTGTAGGTCTGGATGAGAATGAGGCACATCTGGATTTCTCAACTCTTCCATAGATTCCATGTGTGACCTATAGAATATCAAGATATCTGTGTATGTTTTTTCGCATGGTAATAGTAATAAAAAAATCACTCTTGTTATTATTTTTTCAGCTTTGCTTCCTCACATAGCAAATGTTGCAGGTAAAGGATGATAAATTGTATATGCATATATTAGATCAAAGATAAGGAATACCAACCTTAGCGGAGAGTTCCAGAAAGGTCCATAATATGAACAAAATAACTATACTGTAGGCAAAATATGTCCAGTATTCAGTTTTCACCAAACTTCATTAACCTTTTTCCACTCAGCTTTTAGAACACACAGTTAGAACAAAACCAATCATATTAAGCAAATGGTTAATGGTTTTATATATTGTCTGTTTCTCTCAATACTAAATAAAATCTATAATGGTTCTTCATATTTGGCAGGCAGAACTGAGAATGTCTTTTGCTTTGTGAATTCATACAGTTTATATATTAGTGTTACAAAATATTACATTAATTAATATTAAACTAATTAAAGAAAACAAATCAATAAATCAAAATGTTAAAAATACCCACCCTCCTCAACACTGAAAGTGTTTTACATTTATACGAGACTGCACCACTGCTATTTAGAAGAAGTCAAAGTCTTGTGGTTGCCTTCAGTTCATTCAATGTGTCTGTCCGGCACTGACGTTGCTAATAAAATGCTAAAGTCTACTCTGCAATGAAAATCACACTGTAGTAATTTTTATCTATCGGAGTAATATTGTTCTCTTTCTCAGAAATAAATATTTACATTCTTCATTAAAGAATTGCCAAAGAAGAATAGTCTGAACAGGCTATGTCTTCAGGGAATGCCACTTCTTTCAATCTTTAATATGGTCTAATCTTGTAACATATCCTGGGTGTAATAAGGCCTGAAAGCTCAGGTCTTTGCACATTAAACTATCAGACAAGGTGACCATAGTATTTTTTAATTTAATCCCTCTTTACGTAGGGATTAAATGTAAATCCAATTTTAATTTCCTGCTCCTAATTATCAATAAAATATTCAGTTTGCATAATAATTCAAAGATTAATAGAAGCAGAAGAGAGAAAATATGTGTTAAAATACTCAACTTATCTTTCATTCTCTGTGAACTATATCATTCCAGTCCACTGAGTGCAAGGTATCCCAAGTTATTACATGTGACAGCGATTAGAGAAGGCTATTACAGTTAGGAGCGCCAACAAAGACAGCAATACCTGAGATAAGTTAACTCAAAGGAAAAAAATTAAATTAATATTTTTTAACTTGAAAATTTCTAGAGAACTGTGAGGCTACAAACCTTAATAGTGTAAAAATACCGTGCCAGTGATATTACTGTAGAATAAAATATAAGATGCTAGATTCAGAATCAACTGCCTACCCTTTTACTCCTACTGCACATACTAAGGGTTTGTAGAGTTCCTCCTAATTGTGTTCATTTGATTTAAATACTCCAGACTAGGCATCACCTTTTTTTTTTTCTTTACCTGCCTCTTATTGATTAGAAATTGTTTTCCCTTTGGAAATGTCCCTGCAAAGAAACCACTGTGTTAAAATAGCGGTATATGAAAAATGTAGAAGTAGTCAGGAAAACAAAAGAACATTTAGTCAGAATGAAGCAAGAAATTAAAATTTCTGTAGGATTATCCATCTGAAAATCTGTGGAAGTTTACCTAGATAAATATAATCTATGCCATTAAATGAAATAAGTACTCTGCTGCATATCTGGCAAAGCAGGCCTTCCACCACTGTCCTAAATTTTTTCTGCCCCTTTCTCCTGTGATATTTTCGCTCTTCCAAGATGACTCAATTCTGAAAGCAAGAATAATTGCATCCCATCTTCCCTTTCCTGTTCATCCCACAATACTTCAGGTCATCCCAACTGTGACCTTTTTGACCAAAAGGACATTTAATTTTAACTTTCCTAGGAATTAAATGTCAAACTCTTTAAGCTGAAGTATCCTCAACTGAGATATAAGAAACTGACATTTGATGTCTACTTTAGATTTTTCAGTGTTACTTGAGGACAGTGGTTATAGTGTGGGATAAAGAGGTCTCTATCTATAGATTCCTATTCAGAACAACAGTTGCCTCAAAGTGTATCATCGTACTCTCCCTCTCAAATAAGCTATTTTTGTTCCATGTCTACTTCTTTGTTTTGGACTGACTAGGATTTTTTTGTGACTTTTTCTGATAAGGAGCATCCACCTGAATCCTGTTCCCTTTTAAAGAGGCAGGAAGAATTACTTCCTTTGACTTCCTCCCAGATGTATTTGTTTGACAAATCTGAATTTATAACAAAATAATACAGCTATGCCATAAGAACTACTTACTTTCCATAGTATGGGATGTCCAAATAAGCATAAGAAAGGGCAATAAGAAAAGCTGATGATTCAGTCACATTCATTCTATGAATTTTTCCTAGTAGCTTCTATCATAACATACATGAAAGCACAAATTTAATTTTTAAATGTTTCTATATCAAATCAGATTTTTCTAGTAGAACTTACAAATATTTTTTCTGATTCATGCTTAAATATGATTTTCTTCCCTTCTTTAATGTAACTGAAATATATTCTGGATTGTAAACAGAAAGATTTGTGCAAATCAAGTTTATATGCAGCAGATGAACAAACTACTTTTTAGTTCATTTTCTGGGGGCTTGATCACTGTATTTTTATGTGGATCACATTTTTAATTCCATCTTTATTTTAAAAAAAGGCTAGCTGCTTTCATTTGGAATAGCTAAGGAGTACAGAAGAGACTGCCTTAAGTGATTACTGTAGAGGTGAAAAGCCTTACATCTACTTATCTTTCTGGTGCATGTTCATTGCTTTGCTGTGCTTAACTTTTTGTGCAATCACAGGGCTAATGCTGGAAAGTACTCACACACACACACACAGACACACATTTGCACTCAGTATGATGGTTTAGAATAATGTAGCATTAGGTGCTGAGAGCACAATCGGATACTGGAGACATGCAGTTAGATGTTCTGCAAAAATATTATCCTAGCAGATTGCATGTTGATGTTGAGCAACCTGGCCAGAAGGATGTCTTTGTAGCCATTTTGAGCTTTTATTTACCACTGTTTTGCTTTATAATGTTTCTACAATATATTCTTCATTTCTGTTTTCTTGGAAACATTAAAATATGGGAGTATTTTCCTGTAATAGAGCTCTACCATGGTGCTGAGACTCCCTAGGTAATTAGTAGATGGGATCAACTCCAGAAATTAAAAATGTCTGATTTAAGACAAAATTGCCTTTTCACAGCTAATGGAGAAACAAAGAAATTGACTAATCAATAGCTATTGGAGGGAAAGCAATAACTATTGGAGCTATTGAGAGAGCTGGGGTTGTGCAGTCTGAAGAAGAGAAGGCTCTGGGGAAACCTTACTGTGGCCTTTCAATATCTAAAGGGGGCTCATTAGAAAGAGAGAGAGAGACTTTTTACCAAGGCCTGTAGTGACAGGACAAGGGACAATGGTTTTAAACTGAAAGAGAGTAGATTTAGAATGGACATAAGGAAGACTTTTTTACAATGAGGGTGGTGAGACACTGGAATGAGTTGCGCAGAGATGTTGTGGATGCCCCATCATTGGGAGTATTCAGGGTCAGGCTGGGGCTTTGAGCAACCTGATCTAATCAATGATGTCTCTACTTATTGCAGAGGTGTTGGACTAGATCATCTTTAAATGTCCCTTCCAACCTAAACTGTTCTAGGATTCTATGAAAGAGGAGTCCAATCCTGCTGGAGATGTGGATTTGTACCATCAACAAATATTAAAACATACAATAGACACACTCTCTATTCTCATTTGATTTTCGATGTATTTTGGAAGTAGTGAAGCAATATTACTGTAGATTGTTACATGCTCCAGCTAACAGCGCATGAATTGGGTCAAGTATTACTGGTACACAAATTGAGTTAATAAGTTAACAAGGAGTATATCTGAAAGAGCAATGGCAAAAGGGATGTTGTATGTTTCCTGTTAAATACACAACACAGTTAAAATTGATGGAAGAATTTTATGACTGAGTAGGGACAGAGAATCAGGGATCGCAAAGTATAAGTTAATGTTATTTCTTCTCTCAGACACAAGCAACCCTTATATAAGAATATGTAAGAGTATTGCTTATATTTCACAGTGTTCTGGTTTGCGTGGATTTGTGCTAATTAGAGCAAAACCAGAAATGACAACTATTAATAGTCCACTACAATGTAATTGTTACTGAAATTATGTGTGTTCATGCAATGTGTCTCTCTTTGCATGGTTTGAGAAGATAGAAATTATATTGACTGTATAGGCAACCTTATGAACATTTCCTTTTCCATAGTATTAATCAGTACCATGTCAAAGTCATATTCTCCGATCTGAGTTGTACAAGATTAATGCAGACAAACTTCTTTAAGCTGTTTGCGCAAACTTGGGCTCCACAGGAGTTGAGATTTTGTTGTTCACAAGACCCAATGTGTGACTGATGAATAGAGCCCTTAAGTTTCAAGGGAGTAAAGCTCAGCAGGAGCAAAACTCTTCTCATGTTCAAAGTGTTTCCAATCCGTTTCTTTTTATCCACAGCGTGTTCTGTCACTCTATCACTCTTTCAATCCAGATGGGAAGATAGACATAGCCAAAGCAAGTAGACTTGCAGAATTTGGCTCCTCTTTAACCAGTAGAAATATCCACTGGAGCCAAATGGAAAGTACACATTTTGGTTCCTTTGGGCATGTAGTTTCAAACATTTTCAAACTACACAACACATAAGGTTCCAGTAGAAAATGCTAACACATGGGTAATCATTTTTGCATTTTCTGTTTTCTTTCAATCTTGCTTTTGTTTGTTGACTGTTTTCAGAAAAACACATTTGAAGCCTGTAGGCACATATTTATGCGTGGAAGAAAGATGTCAAACAACAAGTACTTTATTCTCCAAATTACTGAAAACATGTAGGCTAAAGAAACAAATCTTAATGATTTTGTTTTGGTTTGGTTTGGTTTGGTTTTTTTGGTTTGGTGTGGTTTGGTTTTTTTAAAGTTTAAGGTGACTAGCTTAGTCACAAGACTCTCCTTGGGCCTTACTGGCTGTTAGAATCAAAAGTAAGGAAAATGCATGCCAACACAACCTGCAATCAGATAAGGGTGCTGACTTTAACTGTCCCATAGGTTTACTGAGACAAAGACACCACCAGAGCTGGAAGTTTTAAAAGAAGAGTTTTACTGTTGATTAATGGGCTTGATTAATCTGCTAATTTTGGCAGTTCATTAATTTTCAGCTTGGTAATGCAGGTAAGACTGTGGCTTTTGTCACAGTAGTGTTATATTTGTAGCAGAAATATCACTGAACATCTTATTTACCTCATCTTCTTATATATTTCTTTAGCTCCATTAGATCTGAATAAGAGTCGTATTTCTATTTTAAAAGATTCTAAGCACCCTTGCTTTGCACAAAAAAGTCTCTCACCTTTAGCATTCCTGACTGATACTTTAAAAAAATCTTAAAAATCTAAATCCTCATCAAAGGAAAGACTGTTCTACCTTTACAGACCTGTAGATAGGATGTACACGAAGCATTTAATTACTCATGCCGCAAGGTCATCGAGAGGTTATCAGAGTAAATAATTATATTTAGAAGCAAAATATTTGAGTTCCTATAATTGTTGATGAGGTGAAATCCATCATCTTTCTTTAGGATTATAGAGAAAGTTTGATCAAGTTTCTTTATATGAGATAGAGGTCTCCTTTCTGAAAAGGGCGAAAAGAATATCTGACTTTCAACAAAGCAGCTTTCAAAATTAAGAAAAAAGATTATATAATAAATAGATTTTCATTGAGCAAAATCTTGCAATTTCAAACATATCCTGTTCTCTGTTTGAGTGAAACCAAGTAATTTCAAAGTTTAAATAAAATAGAGACAAAGTGTTGCAGCATAATCAGTAACCTTGGAGTCAGGACAGTCACTTAGGATCCCCCAAACCAAACAACTCATTTAGACTACTATATTGTAGCAGACACTTAATTTAAGAAAGAGATCATTAACAATTGGTGTGGAAGAGCCATTTATGTCATCTCTGCTCCAAAGCAGAAATTCAATTGAGCTATCCAATTTGGGTCTCCGGGTTTTTGCTAAAATAATAATAGTGAGCTGCAAAACACTTGCAACAAAAAGAAGCTTCAAGGGAAAACAAAACAAAACAAAACAAAACCAAACACCACCACCCCCAAAACCAACCTAGAAAATACTTTAAATATTGAGTCACTTATACAGAGCATAATAATCCCAGGCTTATGTTCCTCATGTAATATCTGGGACTGGAACACGATTTTGAATGATCTGAAACAGAAAATCTTTAAATTTTAGTTTTGACAAATTCACATTTTCAAACAAACAAAGAAAACATTTTGTGCATAGGTTTTATACCACTGCCAAAATTCTGGTTTTAATTCCAAAGCTATATTCTAGGGTCTTATACGTAGACATTATTTGCTGGATTTATAGGTATGTAGGAAATAGGATAGAAACTTTTTGTACCTCTAGGTTAATGGGATAGAATAGAGGTATCCTTAGTTTTTTTCAGTTATCTCAAATGTTTCATTTCCTGACAGAGAAACCTGGGAAAACTAAACAAGAATATTCTGGTATGCAGTGAACTTACTTTCTCCAAAGACATGACTCAGTTGGCTTAACAAATGGTATTTTTATTAAAAGGAGAAGAAAATGTAACATGTAGATAAGCAGGGTAAGATGCAATTCCTAATTCCTAAAGTTTAATTATAGAATTATAGTAATTTTACAGTTCTCCATGCCCCCGTTGAGTCAACTGCTGGTTCAACTGGTTGTTTTTTTCTTCTGGCTGCAATGTTAATTTACTATTTAAGAATATTAACCTTTCTGAGTAGAAAGATCTAATTTAAATCACAATGATGTAGTAGTGTGATTGCTCCTGTTAGGTACTTCTTGCTTTATTAGCCACTTCTCCTTCCTTACATTGCTTCTTGCATCACTAACTAGCTGTATCTCATGCCACTTCTTGATCCGCTAGCTATGCCAGTGCTATTTCTTGTTTACTACTCTAGTTAAATCACAAATCTTTGTTCTGTTAATGGTTTCTGTTAATTCTGTTTCTGAAAGAATGAACACAATGCTGAAGATTAAAGACAATCACCTGCCATCCAGAAAGGTCTTTAAACAATTTAGCCTTGCAGAAGACAAAGAAAATTTTCCCTGATTCTGTCAATGAAGGAGAGAGGCTTGGGAAAGACTGTACAGATTGTGCAACTCAGCACCTGGTTGAGTAGCTGGTGTAAATCACTCTAGGTCAATTCTAACTTGATTTTTCCTGTGTATATTCCTTTCATGTAGTAAGTAATAGAGTGAACCTTGCCATTGAACTTTGTTAAATCGCACCTTTATAAATTCATATTAAAACCATTTCTACTAATACCTTTGACAGTGATTCTTTGAGTGACCCGCAACCACTCATTTGCAACAGTCAGCGCAGAAATTGCAGGAGTGAGTCATGCCTAACCAACCTGACTGCCTTCTGTGATGAAATGACTTGTTTTATGGACTGGTGAATATGATTTACCTCAACTTTAATAAGGCTCTTGACACCATCTCCCATAATATTCTTGTATCTAAGTTGAGACATTATGGTCTGGATGGATGGACAACCAGATGGATGAAAAACAAGTTGCAGAGGTGGGTACAGAGGACCATGTGCTGGAAGCTGATAAAAGTGGAGTACTCCATGAATCTGAAGAATGTGATGGAGTACTCTCCCATCAAGCTTGGAGATTATAACAAACTGGATGAGGGTGTGGATGTACAATCAATACACACTCAACCACAGAGCTGTCATTCAGGAGGACCTAGACAGCCCAGAGGAATGAGCTGACAGAAATCTCAAAAAATGCAACAAGGGTAAAGCTGAGTGCTGTCTGTGGCCAGGAAGCATTGGTGCAAGGGCACAGGCTATGGCCTGCCTGACTGGGAGAAGCTCTGCAGGAAGGGACCTGGGGATTGTTCAGTCTGGAGGAGAGACTGCCTCAGGGAGACCTAACAACAGCCTGTCAAGGCCTCAGTGTGAGTGGGTTAGCAAGAAAGTGGAGCCAGGGTCTTCAGTGCTGCGTGCTGTGAGGACAAGAAACAATGGACGTAAACTGAAGCAAGGGAGTTTTGGACAGTGTATTAGGAAAAGCATTTTCACACTGAGTCAGTCAAGTAGTGAAACTTGTTGCCTGGAGAGGCTGTGCAGCCTCTGTCCATGGGGATTTTCAAGACCAGGCTGGATAAAGCCCTGAGCAACATGGTCTGACCTCACAGCCGATGCTGCTTTGGGCAGGAGGTTGAACTAGAGACCTCCTGAGGTTCCTTCCAGCCTGAATTGTCTGATGATTCTTAAACTATTACATAAATGCTTTTGTCTTTTTCAGACTTGAACATTTACAAGTGTGTTGGAAACTCGCACATTATAAAAATAGTACTGATTTACCCCAAGCACATGGTTGCCCTAAGAACAGTATTGTGTACCTGCACAACTATGAACTTTTCTCCTCTTTTTGATGTGATGCTGTTTTAGGAGACAACATCATAAATCAACATATGATCAATAAAAAGCATGCAGGTCTTTCCATTGATCCTTTCCACTTCTCTGCCATATTGTACTAGATGTCAAGACAGCAATCCTCCTTTTGGAGCACCCTTGTGCCTGGTATTCTTGGAAAGGTGAAGGAGGAGATGAAGCTCCTGGGAACTTTACTTTTACTTTAGCTGTTAAGCTCACATGTATGATATGTAAAGAATAACGCATAAATAGTATATAAAAATTAAAAATAATGTATAAACTTAATACTTACCCCCCCAGTTGAATAAAGGTGAGGAACAAACTTGTATCACCTTGTAAAATACGTGAGTAAAATGTAGTAATGTTGCTAATGATAGTAAACACATCAATCTTAAGACTGTTCTTCACATTTAATTTCAACCCTTGTTCAGATTTTTCTAACCCTGACAACAGTAATATGTGATCTACCATTTTGTTTACATAATAAACTTTCCAATGAGAACCACAAAGAATGTTGCTGGTTTCGGGGTTTGGAAGAAAATGCCACCTTTTTTGGGGGGTACTTTTTCTAATATAGCTGGTTTTAATTAATGTTTTTACACCCTCATTAATTCTTGAACATGTGTAATTCTGACATTTTTAGAGAGAAGAACAAGCGTTAGAATCCACAATGAAAGCAACTCTATCTGAGCAGTTCAGTGAAGACCATGAAATCACAAGACACTTTAATAAACCCTTACATTGGATCCATCATTTATGATCTCTATTTGTACTGCTGCTACAATGCTGTGGGTTTGAATTTAGTATGAGAATAATGTTGATGACACACTGACGTTTCAATTGTTGCTAAGCAGTGCTTACTCTAAGTCAAGGACTGTTCGTTTTCCTATGCTCTGCCAGCAAGGAGGTGCACAAGATGCTGTAAGGGAGCATAACTAGGACAGCTGACCCGAATTAGCCAAAGGGGTATTCCATACCATAGAACATCATGCTCAGTATATAAACTGGGGGGAGTTGACTGGAAGGCACCGATCACTGCTCAGACATTGACTGGGCATCAGTCAGCGGGTGATGAGCAGTTGTACTGTGCATCACTTGCCTTTCTTGGGTTTTGTTTCTCTCTCTATTTGTTGTCTCCCTTTCCATTACTATTATTATTATTATAGTTATTATTGTTATTATTATCATTATTTTATTAT
>NW_009619126.1:6915-13114 GCF_000690535.1 Cariama cristata | reverse complement strand
GGGCGGGACGGGGATGGGTGGCTGCGGCCTGGGGAGGGGGGGAGCAGCGGTTCAACAGCCGTTCCCGTAAACTGCCACGTAAATTGCAAAGAAATTGTCCACGGAAGTTGCAAATAAATTCGCAAATAAGTTGCAGCGGTGGAAGCGGTGGCTTTGCGCCCGCCGCTTGCTCCCCTGCAGCGCAATGAGCGTGTGGGCTCGTCGGTGGTTTCGTTCTTGGGGAGGTGGGAGCGGAGAAAACTCAGTCTTGTGGTGGGGAAGATTGACTCAGCAAAGAATTCACTGCCTGAAACGTCAGATCTTTAGGCCCTGAGGACCACCTCAAAAATACGGTATCCTTATGCGTGGCATCGCAGATATGTAAAAATATCTTGTGTCTGAATAAATGATGTCAAGTATCTACAATTGAGGTTACCTTTGTAAACAGAATCCTGCTTTGCGGTGGTATCGTACTGAAATTTTTTTTATCTTGTCATACCTTAAGTAAAGGTTTTCAGGAAGTTTAAGTGTATCTAGGGCAATGTTAGCCGGGTGTCAGCTGGAATCCAGTAAATGGTAGGAAAAATATGTACTGTTCTTTGACCAAGCTTTCAAATACGGCATCCTTTGGGGATATCCTATCACATGTTCTGGTGGATTCAACGAATCCCTTAACTTTCCCCTCTGCTGTCTCCCAAACTTTGTCTTCTAGGATTGGCAAAGAAGAAAAATCCTGTATCGGGATCCTGTCAAGTAAAGAGCCTCGATGTCCTCCACGTTAGCTGACTGAGTCCCTGCCAGGCTTGGTCATGCGACAGCACTCCTGTTTTCTGATAAAGTGAGTTAACTGACTGCTCGCTGGAGGAACAAACCCGTAGAAATACTAATCCTCCCCACCTTGAGCGAAGTTGCGGCCTTGCCGAAATTCGCTGATAGCATTTGGTGCCCTTTAGACCTCTGAGGGTTTGTGGCTGATCAGCAGCTTTGAAAACTAGGCTATAAGATGCATGCTGATGCAGTGTGTCTCTCTCAAAAGTGCATGTATTTCTGTATTAATCTTGTTTATCTACCATAATCGTCCACTACTATATACATTAATGCAGTCCATTACATGGTAATGCATAGTTTAGAAGGAATCTATCCATTTTTATTAGCTTTCACCTCTGTAGGAGATTAATGCACTTGCTGTGCATGTTTGCTGCTTGGTTCTAGTTTATATATATATAAAATGTATGTATACCCATATGTATTGTTTTAGTATTTTTCTGGGGGAAATTCCAAACTACATGCCTCTTAACACATTGGTGCAGACATCTTTATTTTTTTGTTTTAATTGCAAATTCCCTGCTGGATTTATAAACCCATCTGCCAGAAAACAGACTTTGCATCTGGTTATCTGCTATTGAAATTCTAATTGGCGCATCCCTGCAAACTGCAGCCTCTGCCTTCTAAGGGAAGACTCCCAGCACCGAGTTTTCAAAGGTGATAGGAGTAATTTGCAAGCGAAATTTCAAGCTTCAGTGATTAAAAACATCCATGCAGAGGCCTGATAATGTATTTAAAATATCTGGCTGCATACGCTGGATTAGAGGGTTAGGTAATGTAGCTACTTTTAAATGTAGTACCTGACTTTTTCAGTTGTATGCGACTGACTAAATCTTCAAGGGAAAATGTCCCAGGGACATTAAGGAATGGAGATGTTTGTTTAAAGCAGCACATGTCCGAAACTTTGCTTGAAGAAACTGTCAAGAATTTATTTGTTTGGGTAGAGTTTCTTGCCTCTTTTTGTGGTTTGTTTTTTTTTTTTAAGGCATAGATAAAACTTTTCTCCATGAAGCTTTTAGTATACAGTTCTGCTGATGTCTCCCCATGCTCTGACACAGTATTAACTGAGCACATGTTCTGTGTATTGTCATCCATGCTTGAACACAATTTTATAAACTGAAAATGCCATAAAGCAGGTTCAGCAAGAGTTTATGCCACCATATTTGCAGTGAAAAATTACGGGGAACCTGGATGTAGGAGGAATGAATTTGTTGCTCTGCTGCATACCCAGAAACCAGGTGTATCACAGCGGCTGCTTCATCCTGGCTGACGTACGTGTTCTGAGTGATGCTGGGCTTAGGGCTCAGAGCAGTTGCACGGATGGCTGGGTTCATGCACAGGCGTTTCCTCACAGCTCTCACCTCCATATGGAGATCTTCTACATTGCCTGCATGTTTATCCTCAACAGCCATGCTCAGATCCATCTGCTCTGACCCACTTCTGCTCTCCTCGCTGGACCCCACATATAAGCAGGTTCAGGCAGTCCTAATGTCTATTTTAGATTTATCCTTGCCCTTTAATTGTTGCTTTGTGTTTGATACAAACTTCAAATTGCAAGAGCAAATGTGCATTGGGAAAACCGGAGGAAAAAGCAGTCAATTCACCCGCATTTGTGTGTAGATCCTCAGCTGCTGTGCATTGCTGTGGCTCCCTTGCAGAGCAATGACAATCCACAGCAGCTGGCCGTTTGCCCTTTGAAGTGTTTAAACTGGGATCAGATGCCTTTCTGAGGGAGGCATTCAGCCCTATGAACGCACAGCTGGTACAAAGTTCATTTGTGCTGTAGATGAGATACCCTTCCCACCTTCACTCTGGCATGGTAATTAGTGGGTGAAACTCCATGGCTTATGTTGCACCAGGAGCCAGACTAGATGATCTTTGTGGTGTTTTGCCTCCTACCCTTAAAAGGACTTGGGAGGGCAATATCCCTGCTGTGTGCCATCTGATGCTATGTGGTCTGGCTCAGCAAGGTTACTTCTCTTCCCAGCTTCTAGCCTGTCCTGCAGGTGTAACCCTTCATTGTACCCCGCCTGGCAATGACGCCCAGCCCATTTGGGTCTGGGAAGGACTGCCAAAGGGCTGTTGACTTTGTGAACTGGGAAGCCAAGAAGTCCAATGAAGTAAACTGTGATTGAACACTTTCTGGAAGGTAGCCAGCACTTTAAGGCATTCATTCCTCCTATCAGTTCTGCTCTCTTGGACTGAAGTTGCGGTTCCCTTTCAACAGTTTAGACTTGGAGGAGTCAGCTGGGCTTGTGAGTTGATGGCTGGGGTGTAAGGATGCTGCTGGTGCAGTAGCGATGCTGAAAATGAGTGGAGGCAGAAGCTGGTTGTGCGCTTTAGAAATGTTCGCGGCTCCTCCAGCTTATGACTGCTGGCAATCCAAGGAGGTCACCATGCAGGTAAGGCACCCAGGGTGCCTGTGGTACAGCAATTCATCCAGGAGAGGACAGTGTTATCTCCAGCATGGTACGGGGACTCCCTTTTTGAAGGAATGTCTGCATGGACATTGCCGCATGTTACTGTGAACAACTTATCCAACAAAAGTAAGTGGCAAGAACTGCAGGAGTGGATTTTAATGCTCAGCGGAACCACCTACTTGCCTCGCTGGTGTGTAGAGCAGCACTTGGCTGCTTGCTGTTGTGCTGTCCGGCTTCCTTGTTGCTTTTGTTCTTTCATTGTATTCGTGGAAATGCTACATTTAGCTGATGGCTCTGCTGTGCCGTTACTGTGATTATCACTGAAATGAGTTTTCTCTTCTGAGCAATTTTGAATGTCGATCAGTGTAGATGCGAAAACTTCTGGCAGTCTTCTGTTGCCTTTGCTGGCTTTGTTTTTCTTTGCCGTTGTGGGCTTGGCCTCAAGGATCAGATCTTGGGTTTCAGTGCTGAGAGGTGGGGATGCTACTGCACTGACACCAAGTTGGTGCTGTGCAGCGTCGTTGGACAGGATGGGACTGAAACACGGTCCTCGACAGCTGCATTGCCGTGGTGGGAGAGCTAGTCTTCAAATGCTCTTTGCAGAATGGGACATCTCTGGAATGACAGTGTGTGAGTCTGGATTTTCCGTCACGTCCATTCCTCCCAGTTAACATGATAACTTGTCAACCATTTGGAAAGCACATTGGGTGCTTGTTTGTTTGTTTTTTCTTGTAGGACAATGTGGTATGAAGAAAAGAATGGAGGGCAGAGAGCCAGGGATATGGGTACTTGTTTATTTGCAGCCAGCTGGACCGTCCCCCAATCCATGTGGCAGGACCCACCGTCCATCTGTACATCTTGCTTGAGGAACCGGCTGGATCCTCCATTTGAGCAGGACGTTAGGCCTGCGCAGTCGATGTGGGATGTGGTTGCGTGCCTGGATTATCTCTGTACATCGCCACAGCTCCTGTCACCTTTACTTGGGGAGTCTCAGTGGAGTTGTGTCCTCTCAAAGACAGTTAAACGGTGCTCTGCAGATGTTGCTACGGAGTGTCCAAGCTCCCATAGTTACCTCCGTTATTCCCTGAAGACACAGAGAGGGAAGGGGATGTTGTCTGTGTACAAGGGCCTTTTTTAAAATTTTTTTTTCAGTTATTGAGACATTCAGCAAGTCCTCTGTACAACCATCACTACTTCTGCTAACGATGACCCTCTTGGCTCTGACTGTCTGGGAGGGCGTTGGGATTGTTTTCCCTGAGCTCCAACTGACTTGGTGCCAGGCTTAATTGCTTATGCAATAGTTTAGCAAAACTCTTAAGCGCATACTTGAGATAGAGAAGGTGCACTGGTTTTAGATTTGGTTTCTAAAAAAAAAAAAAAAAAAAGGAGAGGGGAGAAGAAATTTGCATCGAATTTTGCATGTATGTTTGTGTTGGATTTATATTTCTTTAGCTTGGGGAGAGTTTGCAGTACTTTAACTAAATCTGGGTTTAAATCCACTTAAGTTAAACTCCCAGTACAACTTGTGTGTGGAGACCAGGATGAAATCTCATTACTTTTAATAGGATTAAGCATGTTCTTTTGCAGAGTCGTCTTCTCTATCTATCTTTCTTTGGCTTCTCTGTATTAAAAAATGGGATAAACCTTTCCACTCTTCCATCTCTTTGTGAAAATGCTTTGACAGTCTCAGAGAAGTGGCTCTCTGGTTGCATACAATAATATTTTACACATTTTTTTTCTATGCTTTCAGCTGTACTCCTACTGTATCCAGGCTTTTATTGGCTTTTGCTTCCCCTAAAGGCACAATAATTCCTGACAGCAAGAAAACAGTTCCAAGTGTTGGCCTGGTAAGTTTCTACACTCAAAATTTTTTTTTGTTTCTTCTCCCTCTGGAAAGGTTTGGAACTGCTGTGAAGTAAGTCCATTAGTAGAGGGAAATTTTGTAGAAGTCAGCAGGAACTGAGCATGTGCAGATGGGTGAGGGCAAAATCCATCCCGATTCATGAACCGGGAATAAATTGAAGAACAGGGAATAAAGGTAGAAGTGTTATGAATGCAACCTGGTTGAAGGGGAGTATGGGGACCCATTTAAGATCAAGCAAGCCATTAATTGGAGAGGAGGCTACTTCATGCATTTGCGCTACCTCTTCACATCCTCATTTCTTAATGTACATCGTCACCTGAATCTTACTATTGGTTATTTTTGATTTTTATGTGATTTATGCTATAGGAACACTCCTCTTCCGTCTCTCCTTCAGAAAAGATGAATCCCACAACAGGTGTTTCTGGATGTTCCTGAGATGCTCTTAATGACACTATTGCTAAATATATGCTTTCAGAGGAAAAGTAAGATGTCTTGTAGCTCAGACACTAAACTGGATTTCAAGAGACTCCATTTTCATTTCCAGTTCTGACCAGTTCCTCCTGCAGCTATATACAAATGGCTCAGTCTTCTCATAGCTCTCTTTCCACCCTGTGAGTTAACGGAGGGTTGGTCTATTTTGCCTACGCTCTCCTCTTTTGAACTGATGCCCTGTCGTGCTATGGACTGACCTGTGTTTCAAAGAGTGGGCTGGTGTATTTGTGTCAACAAAGCTCCTTTACATCATCATCCTTTTGCTGAAACTTTACATCACTAGCATGTCTTTTTGGTGGCTGTAGCATCTGGACTTAGGTTCCCATATCTAATTAAAAAAGGAGAGCATGGTGGAAAAGAAGCTCTCTAGTTTTTTTGCCATAAGATAAACAGGAGATTGGCTTATTAAGGGGGTTAAGGATAGGAGTTTTGGATAGGTGAGAAATGCCCAGTGATCAGTTGAAATTCTCCATGTCCAAGCAAAGAGCATTTACTCCCCAGATCTCTACCTGCAGTAAATGGATGCTAGTCTAATTATTAACTTAATAAACAATAAAGTATTGATATAAATATTTTTTCCCCTTTTTCTTTCTCAGCTGTGTTGATCAAGGGTTTTTTC
>NW_009619126.1:4112-6884 GCF_000690535.1 Cariama cristata | reverse complement strand
CTGCTGAGAGCAGTTTTCTTCTCAGATTTCATTTCCTCCTGTTTCTAAAGCTCTTTGTGTCCTAGCTGATCTGGAAAGATGATGTTGTCACTAGGATTTCACAGCAACTTCTGTGAATCTTCATGTGGGTTTCTGACACTCTTTGAGCTGATGAGGCTTAAAAAAGGAGCAGTGTGCTTCCCTCCTTTAAAAGAAAACGTTCTATACCCAAATTTCTTTTTTCTCTTTTTTTTTTTTTTTTTTAAATTCTGTGTGGAAAATATCTCATTTGTAGGCATGATGGAAAGTGCTGGCATGGTAGGCATGATCAGCTTTGAAAAGAGCAAACACACTCCCTCCTCAAGCGTTTTTTTGTCATTGGTCCTTTTTGTTAATGAATCCTGATTATCTAGAGCTTTAGAAAGTGTGCAAAACTTATTTAATCTTTCCAGTTTCTTTTTATAGTGAAGCTTTTGTGGGATAGTCACAGTATCTTTCTTGGTTTGTGATACAAATGATGTAACATTACAATATTTGCTTAGGCTGATGTAGAACTGCTAAGCCTGACGTAGCTCAGATGCTTTCCATGCCTGGAAATGGCCTCGTTTGTAAAAGCAGCAGCTCCTACGTTGTCTCAATATGGTACTGCTATGCAGAGCTCCTTTAGGAATGAGAAGTATAAGTGCTATGGCTGAAGACCACCTCTCACCCAATAGTAAGGTGGAGCATATGCCCTCAAAGGTGGCAGTTCTTCCTGCATTAAGCCATATCACGTGGCCATTAGTGCAGCCTATGTGAACTGTCCTTCATTTCCACATCTGTAGGGGCTTCTATTCTTGAATTGGTGTTGCAACTTCTGTTCTGCGACGCTCTCCGATGAGGAAAGGCTGAGAGAGCTGGGACTCTGGAGAAAAGAAAGATGAGGGGGATTTTACCGGTGTATATAAATACCTGAAGGGAGAGTGCTCTTTTCTGTGGTGCCCAGTGACAGGATCAGAGGCACAGACGAACCTAGGAGGTTCCCTCTGAACATCAGGAAACACTTTATCACTGTGAGAGTGACCAAGCACTGGCACAGGTTGCCTAGGAAGTTATGGAGTCTCCATCCTTGGAGATCCTCAAAAGCAATCTGGATGTGATCTTGGGCAACTGGCCATAGGTGGCCCTGCTTGAGCAGAGGGGTTGGACCAGAGACCTCCAGAGGTGCCTTCCAACCTCAACCATTCTGTGATTCTGTGAAAATTGTGCAGAGAGCTTCTTTAATGTCTAACTGGAAGTCATAACTCTGGCCGAGCTACCTGGTTGAAACTTAGTTTGCATGGTGTGTAGGTTCCCATGTCTCTAGAAGAGCTTCTGGCCTTTGTCATCTGAACCGTATGTCCACACCACTGCTTCTGGGCCTTTACTAAAAATGGTGCAGTGGACATTTGGTCAATAAGAGCTGTAGGACTTGTTCAACCGTCAGCTTATTGCACTGCATTAGTGAACCTTAAGTGCGTGAGACTATCTGCATGAGGTAGAAGCAGGAGGTCTAGGTAGTACACGATTGTCTTCAGCAGTGATCAGTAGTGTTGGATAGAGACATCACTCCCCAGCACTTGGTATCATAAGACCCTCTGGCACTTTAGTTAAAAGCCAATATCCTCCCGCTATTCCCTTTCTCTTCAAATATTTTGTGTGCGTTGAATAGCAGATACCCCAGCACAGATCTCTGGAACTTCACTGGTGGCCACTTGTCCTCGTGAAAGCCTGCAGCTTCTTTCTGCTCTTTGTTTCCTGTTCTAATCAGTTATCAGTCCGTGCAAAAGCCTTTCTTTGTAGCCAACAGCGTCTTAGTTTGCATTAGAACTTTGAAATGGTCCCTCACCAAAAACCTTTATACAAATCCATGTGCAATGAATAGCTTCAAAGATTTTTAGATATGAAAGACAATTTTCTGCTACAAAAACTGTGTTGACTCTTCCTGGAGCCATGAAGCAAGGTGATAATTGACAACAAGAATAATTATATCTTCATCTATGTCGGTGTTTTTTGAGGGATGGCCAACAGTTTATATTTGCCTTGTCGATATTGCAGGATACATACGTTCTGGCTGCAGTGACCATCTCAGATGGCTGGAGTAGGCATGTGCTGTAGCTGAAATGCATCACTGATGACATCTGGCTCTAGTGGGCACATTTTGGGCAGTGAAGCCAACAGTGGAGTGCAATGTCATGAGCCTGCCAGTGGTTACATGACTTAATTTTATGCAGGTCACAGGTTCCACTAGTTCTGCTAGACTTCCTCTTGAGTATAAAGTTAAACACGTGCTTTGTGTGTTTGAAGAATTGCTGCCTAGCCTAAGGCAGATATGGTGACATGGAAACAGCCGATAACATTCTTCAGGGATGCTTGCTGCTTGAGTTTGAGAAGCACGTGGCCTGGATGGAGCTGTAATGCAGATGGCTTTTGTTACCAGCTGACTTGAAAAGTAAAAGCATGGAAGTTGGGTTTGTTTTCTCTGTAGCAAACAGCTTTTGACTGGATCCAGTGGATTGATAGATTCCTGGTTGTTGCATTTCTGTCTGTTGCAAAGGGAGCAAGGATTTCTAAGCTTTGAAAGTCTTGTAGTGCCTAGAAGGTGGATGTGTGTTGATGCAATGAAATACATTCAGCGAATAAACAGCTGTAACAGAAGTGGATTTCTGGTGCTGATTACTATCCTCATAAGGAATATCTGAATGAAACAGTTTTAGAATAAAATATAAACAGAAAATGCAGGTGAGGTGGGCGGTTTTGTGGGTTTTGGTTGCG
>NW_009619126.1:2699-4096 GCF_000690535.1 Cariama cristata | reverse complement strand
CCCCCCCCCCCCCCCCCCAGGTTTTGGCAATATTAGCAAACAGTTCTTTCTGGGTGGTACGTTCTCCACTTGGTCTTTGACCCCTCTGAAAGTGGAAACAGATGTAATGGAAAACTGTGGAGTGGGCAAGCTGTCCCCTGGGAGTTGATATTAGCAAACAGTTCTTTCTGGGTGGTATGTTCTCCACTTGGTCTTTGACCCCCCGAAAGTGGAAACAGATGTAATGCAAACTGTGGAGTGGGCAAGCTGTCCCCTAGGATTTCACCAAAAACTGCAAACCCTTCTGCTAAATGAGCTCTTAGGTTATTGCATGTCTTGGGACAAATTTGTTTGCAGAACCATATTGAAATCAGTAAGGTTATACGTGCAGAGGTTCCTTCTGGAGTTCAAATACATGTTCCTGAACTGTGATTCATTAGGTATGTCCCAGAGTGCGCTCAGGCATTCACATTTACAGTTGCTTCTGAGCAAGATACAGTGAATGGCATGCAATGAACATACAGCCGTAACACTGGATTTCGTATGGCGATTTCTCTGCATAAAGGATATCTGGATGAAGGAGAGAATTTGTAAATAAAATACATGTACAAATTTATTTCAGTATTTTTCTCCTATCTCTGGGAAAATTATCACCAGAGGGAAGTGAAGGAAATGTGCAGCACCTTTAAAAAGCAAAAAGTGAAATGGTGGGCATGCAGTTTAAGTGGTTAGAGATTGTTTGATGTTGTAGGCGTTGATATACGGGAAGAGAGAGTTTTCTATCTTGGCCTATCAGTCTTGCTGAGCAAGATTTGACATGTAATTCCTCTTCAGATGGCTGTCATAAAAACCCAAAACCCCAACCCATGCTGTGAACATCTAATCCTCACTTGCAGGGCACTTTTTCTATTCTGTTGTCTGCTTGGGCAGATTTACCTCATGATACAATTTCAGGCGATTGAAGTGAAAGCGCCCTCCTGTAAAGTGGTTCAGAAGCCCAAGAAGCTGGGTGCTGAGGCAGAAGCTGGATTTTGTTGGGAAGCTGGTGGAGGCAGAAGCGCTGCTTTCTAGGGCAGGGAAAGCCTTTAATTTCTCCACGTTTGCAGAAAAAAGTAATGAAGATCCTTCTACCGAATGCTAAAAAGTACTTGACTGTTCAGTTACAGCCAGGCTCTCGGTAAAATGAGTGAGTTTAAAGTGTGAGCTGTTATAATAGCTTTGTTAAACCCTCCTGTGGGTGCTCGCATTGTTTGAGATGATGTCTCCTTGCCTTGCTGAAGGTGATGCTCCCTGTTTGTCTCTGGTATCATTGCTTTGAACTGAGACCCTGGACCTGGAGCAGAGCCTCTTCTGATGGAGAACTCTTCTCCGTGGTGGTTCACTTGAATATTACCCATACTCCACCTTCTAAAGTCCTT
>NW_009619126.1:0-2668 GCF_000690535.1 Cariama cristata | reverse complement strand
TGCTGATGAAAAGGTGTGTGATACAGTCTTCAGGTTTAGAGCTGTGTTTTCAGGTTATCTCATGCTTTTGCTAATACATAAAGGTTCTGTAGCCAAGAAGAGGTTGTGCAAATGTTTCGTTGATGATAACTAAAGCTTATTGCTAGCTTGAGGTGCAGGCTAACCATGCTAGATAATGAGACGCACAACTTGGTCACAGCTTCTGGCCTCAGAGAGGTACTGTCACAGTGTCCCAGTTGGAGCTGATTCTTCCATAAAGTGGAGCGTGCAAAGTCTTTTCTCCATTAAAAGCAAATGCGCCTTTTTTTTAGTACCATGATAGGTTTTGTAAGACTTCATTCTTGCTAGATTGAGATTTGCTCTCTTGGCGCTTGCCTTATAAGCCTAAAGACTGATTTCGGTGTGAAAGGCCAAAGTATCTCTTTTAAAGAGGTGTTTCAGAGTTTGTATTTTAAAAAAAAAAAGTAAACTTTGAAATTACAGAGAAGAGCTGGAAGAGCTGGGGGTTGTTGCCCAACATTGAGTGGAAATGTTCTTTTTTCTTGTTTGTTTATGTTTGAAAGTTGGTGGCTTCACACTGCTGAAGCCTGATGGCCATCGGTTGTTAATGAAGAAGATGAAAACCTGGCATCAGTTGCAATCTTCCTTTATATTGCCTTGCCAGGCAACCTTGTGCCCAGCCATGCTTTAAGGCTAGGGGAACTAACTTTCTCTGCCTCTTTAGTTTTTGACCTTTTGGAAGTGAGCATTGGCATTAGATTTACAAGAAACAACTTGGGAAATTGCTCTTCCAGCTTTTTACTGAGATGGTCACAGCCTTCCACAAAGGACCCTTCTCCCACAAGTCCTGAGAAGATGCTGGTTCTCCACGAGACTGACCCAGAACAGAGAGGGAACCTGAAGAGAAGAGGAGACTGCTGGACCTCTGACCCGTTCAGTCACTTAAAAGATAGCTCTGGAGTTTTCTCTGATCTCCTTTGGAAACTTTCAGGTTTCTGGATGATTTTAAGAAGCAAATACACTTCCTAGTAGTTGACAGTTATCATGCCAGAGCATGCATTATGTCACTCTGAGATTCCTGTCCTTCTCTACAGATGACTGTCGGTTATGGGGCAGTTCTTGGTTTACTGCAAATTGCAGCTTCCAAGGAAAGCAGAATTGGTGCCAATTCATCTTGCGTTTACTGGTGTAATTTACCGCTGCTTCTTAAGTAGTTGAACAGTCTCTAACAGGAGCAAGAGCAGCTGAGAAGGCAAGGGTGGGTTTATGGGTGGGAAGCCCCTACAACCAGCCGATGGGACTCTCCAGCCTGCAAGTTGGACTTGTCTGATGTCTAGTTCTGAGGATCCCAAAGATGCTTTAAAGGATGAGGCTGAAGAAGTGTTGTACCTCGGTGCTGGCCACTCTTCTGCATTTATAGCCTTTTCTCATTCCAGGCTTGCAGAGACTCTAGTAGCAAACTGGATTTGGAGCGAAAGGTGGGGTTTGGTAGGCAGGACATGCGTGTTAATTCAAGTGTGAATTATTTAATGCTTGGCATGTCTTTTGTTTTGTATCTGATTTAGTTTGGTCACAGTCTGTTCCACCTGTTGATTCCTGACCTGTAATGGTGTTTGCTGTGATCTGATGATATCAGACAGGTCTGTATTGGGTTACATTGGAGCCGAAGTCTTCAAAACAACATTCAGTGTATTGAAAGGAGCGGTAAACAGTAAGAGTTACTACTTGTAGTGTGGCTTTCAGATGTTTGTCCTTATCCTTGTTATTGTTGTCCCTGCTTGGACAACCTCCCCCAGGCAGTCTCTTGACCTAGATAATTAGTGTATGCTGAGCTCATCTTTGGACCAGGGTGGGCTGATCTTTTTGGTATTTTGACTTTTCTAGTTCACTGTTCCCCTTGTTACACGATCAGAACGTGTTTGGCATAAAATCAGTAGCCAGAGGTTTCTAATGGGTTCAGTCTGTGCTGCTGCTTTTAGGTCACAGCTTCTGGAGGAGTAAGAATAACCCCTTGCTTTTGTTTTGAGTTCAGGTGTTACAAGTTGAGAGAGAGGTTTCAGCTTTCCCATATTCTGTCGCTGTACTGCTGAGCAAAAATTGAAGACTGAGATAAGCACGGAGGCATCCAAGAGTGCTTCAGTAAATATCTGTGTTCAGACCCCATCTGTCCAGTGAAATACAGAACATGGTAGAGATTATGGGAAAACATGCAGTTTTTCACTTTCATGTCTTTGGTATACGTTGAACTGATGTTTGTGGTTGTAATCTCTCTTGCTGAGCTGCTCTGCTGACTGCCTGTAGATGCCTGTGGTATCCAGGTAATCCTATGGAATAGTTTTGGAGCCCTCGTTAGCAGCATTATCAGCAGACAAACCTTCCGTATCAAGCTTTGACGAGCTCAAACCAAGCTTAGTTTGCTTTGACCGTAGGTCATGCATCAGTTAGCATCAGGAATTAAATGAGCTCCTCTGAAACTGAAAAGAGGGAACGTAGAGTGAAGTAGGAAAGCGTAGCTGCTACCCTCTTGCCGCTTAGAATCACAGGATCGGTTTGGTTGGAAGAGACCTCTGGGATCATTGAGTCCAACCTTTGCCCTAACACCACCATGTCAACTAGACCATGGCAATAAGTGCCACCTCCGGTATTTTCTTAAACACCTCCAGGGATG
>NW_009619125.1:120721-125962 GCF_000690535.1 Cariama cristata | reverse complement strand
GAACTGTGTACCCAAAAATAGATTGCATTCTGATCGACTGTGAGTTGCAGCCCGCTTAACTGTCTGGAATGTACCACCTGTACCGAAACAAGTACTGACCTCAGTGGAACAACGCTGATTTCACTAGCTGAAAATGGGGCCAGTTGTTTAACTGTTGAGGTGTTGGTGTAGGCATCGGCACATGCACGTGTGCGTGTACACATGTGCATGTCTGTGACTATAGAGGACTGTGTATGTAGAGAGGGACTGTTCATCTGCTTACATGAAGGAGGAGGACATGTATATGCCAGAGAAGAAAATTTGTTGGGAGGGGAAAGCAGCTGGTGAATTTTGGGTCATAGATGTTGAGCAGTCTGCGGTTGGAGAGGTTATCTGTTGTTCCGAGATAAGTTTTGGGAGATAATGCATTTTCTCTGTATATCTGTACGAGAGAAAAAAGGAGGCTGTGATTGGGAAGGGATTTTATGTGGGGCAAAGGAGAATACTTCAGTGTATGGGAGTGTGAAGCGAGGAGGATGCAGTCCAACAGATTTCTGTATCTAGCAGGGATCAAAGGTGTGTGTGTCTGTGTGGGTGTGTGGGAGGCTGGGACTACATATGAAATGGAGTGAGGATGAGAAGGGAGGGATCTGTTTGTGAGTGCAGAGTAGGTAATAAAAAGATCTTCTGTTTCTCCATTCTGATAACGTGGGGTTTTATTTGAATGATCTGAGGCTGTTGCCTGTTTGAAATGCAAATTGTGCCCTTAGAGCAGTTTATGTTGCTTACTCCTCTAGACTGTTCCCTCAAAGGCATGTACTTGGGTTGGCCTTATGCTGCTCATCTGCCATGAAAAGGACCTAAAGCATGCTAAAAAAGGGTGGCTTGTCCATAGCTGGCATCTTTGGTGCAGATGCAGTGTAAATTATCTCTGCAGAGCAAACTCGTGAGACAATAATCAACAAAAATCCTGTCCAGTGCTGCAAAAATCCCTTGGACAGGCCTGAGATGTAACTTTTGATTCAGAAGCTGGAGCCAGTGATAATAAAAATTCAAAGACAGGAAATGTCAGCACTGAGATCCCAGAGTGGATGAAAACAAGGAGGGAGTGTGATGGATGAAAAAGTAATAGTAACTCAGACTTAACATCATACTGTGGATCACAGTAGGGGACAGAATCTGAGCGAGATGATGGATGATTCTGTCTTTTCTGTAGTCACGGACATAGTTGCAGAGGAAGGAAGTATAAAATGTGAAACAGTGCAATTTAAAGCTGGTAGTATCTTATGTCTAGGTTGCCCTGGGCTGAATGAATATATAAGGCTAAAAGATGACAGAATCAGGCTCTTAATAGTGTAAGCTGCTGTTTTTCTCTGAAGGACTCCTGCCCACCTGCTTATCCATTGGTGTCTTCTCTTGTAGAAAACTTAAAAGAAGACACAACAAGTTGCTGAGTGGGGAAATGTTTCTGCTTGTGGTTTAACTTTGGCTGTCAGGAATATCAAACTGTGTCATCTTTAGTTATTTGGAGTATTCTCTGAGTGTTTTAAGACATAGTGGACCAAACAGGGAACTGATGTCCCCAAACCAAACCAAAAGTGTGGCTTCCGGCAGAGTGCTGCCCATTTTGCCTGACTGCCTGTGGAGACGTTCTTGCTCTGCAGAAAATGCTAAGTAGAGGTTGGTTACTTCATCCTTACTGAAGGTCAGAAGTGTGCACCTGAGTGGTCCGTGTGGAGTAGAGCCAGTTATGGAGTTGTACCTTTGTTTATCTTGCAGCAACTTGTCTATTTTACCACACTTTTCTGGCTTGTCTGCAAAATTCATTGAAGGGCTGAGATTATAAAGTTCTGCAATAATTCAGTCACTTCCTTCCTATCTCTGGTGTCATGAACCTGCATTAGCACCAGCCTTTTATTAATTTCTCAGAGTAAACGACGTCTCACTTTCTGAAGTAAGAACCAAGTATTTTCAGCTCCTTCCTCCTTTGCATGTAGCGATATAAACTAATTCTCTGCCCCCTTTTCTTTTAGGTCACCCTGAAATCAGAAATTTCTTCAGTCTGGGTCACTTGAACATACGCCCCCCTCTGCAACATATAAAAGATGAATCTCTATTATATTCAGAGAGGCAAAGGCAGTGCACACTCATTGTGCCTGCCTGCCTGTGTCATGGCACTATCCATGTTCTCTCTGCCTCCCTGACACTGCCAGAGAGGAGAAATATAAAGAATCTAAGTGAGCGAAACTCAGCTCAAAGCAAATGCCTGATTCAACAGAGTTTTCTTGGGACCAGACTTTGTTATGGCTCAATTTTTTCATTTAAAGCTTCTAAAACAAACCAACCAACCAAACAAACAAAAAAACAACAAAAAAGACCCTTTAAAATCCAGGCTAATTGAAAGAGTGCTAACACTAGTAAGACAAATGAGTGATATGCGACAAGCCTGTGGTTTCTCTTCTAAAGTGAAGTGTTGTTTTCTTCACAATGGGATGATTAATATGCTCAGGCAGCAATATTAATAGGCTTGTTCAGTTGTTGCAACATTCTTCCCACTGCTGTGCTATTGAGGCCTCGGAATCTGAGCCCAGGGGACCCTCAGCTCTTCAGTTTCTCATCTGGCACGTTTTGTATGTCAGTCTTAAAGCACATGTTGTAAAGATAGAGCAGCTATCTTTGCAAAGTGCAGCTCGGCACACTTTGCATTTTACAAATGGGGAAATCAAGGCAGACAGAAGTGATGTGTCAGTCACCCACTTGCTCCTCTGTAGGTCACCTACTAAATCCTTGACAGTTTAGAAACCATACGTTCACTCAGTTCTGTATTCTTCCTTTTACTATGCCATTCTTTCAGAGGGATACTCCAGAGTCAGAATCCTGATTCTATTCATTAAAAAATTCTGGAGTGTTTGGAGTTATCAGACAGCAGCAGAGACCTATTTCTGTTCTCCTAGAGCTGGCTTTTAATTTGACTCACCCGGCAGAAGGACAGTGACAATGTACTGTATTCTGTTCCTGCTCTACCTACTTATCTCTCAGTCTTCCTCTTCATAGCGCCTGTACCTACCAGTCATGCAAAATCAAGGTGAGGTTTCTTTCTGTGATTACGAATTTCCTAGCCCTTCAGAGCAGACAAATTATGTTCTCAATACTGCATATGCAAAAAACCAAGAGACTGATAATCCAAGATGCTCTATACATTTGATGCCAAAAGATTTAGCTTGCAACTGATGATGGAAAGCCATTCCTATCCAACAGCTGTTCATTGGCACCTGTGAAATGTATTGGTGGTCTCAGCCCCATTCCACAAGTGAGCAGATCATAAATAGGATCCACACCCGGAGCTTCAGCAGAAAAACTAAAGATAGATTGAGCGACACGGGCACTGATCTCCTTTATCATCCCTGGAGATGACTAACCAGAGAGTAACATTGAACAAATATCATGCTAGGATGAATTTCTCCTGGTACAGTGATTGTTCTCTGGATAACTAGTCTTCAATCTTTTTTTGCCTTGAATAGGACTTCACTAATGTCAAGAAACTTTTGGGTGTTTTTTGTGTTGCTGTCTGGGTTGCTTTTGGGTTTATCTGATCCTTTCTTATAGCTACAATCCTTGCTTAAAGCCTTACAGCACAGAGAACCCATTAAACTGAAGAATAATGGAGGTATTGCCAGTGTTTGGCGTTTATAGTTAACAAAGCATGGAGCTGGACCCCACTGTCCTTCATTGTGGTGCTAGCTTAAAAAGATGCAGATTGTTTACTAGCATGGGGAATATTTATCATGCTGAATATGGATGCTGTATTTGGTCACAGCAGACCAAATCATAAGAATGGTAAAGCACGTTTTGTGTCCATAAAGACCAGCTACACAAGCACAGGAGAACCAGCTCTACTACCCCATCCGAAAACACTGAGGCCAGCCTTGTGCCGTGTGGTCAGTTCCCCCAGACAGCTTGCAATACATTCCACTGGGTAACATCTGCTTTCTTTTTACCTCAGGGAACAAATACATGTAAATACGTAGGATTGTTCTTAATATTTCCATTCGATCTGGAAGTGTTGAAAACCTCTACCAGGCACCTCACGTTACATGGAAGATTGCCCATTACTGCTCAAAATAACACTTATTTCATGTGTAGGAGGAGGAGGGAATCTTTATTCCAAAACCAATATTTCTACATTCATTAAACATTCCACTTATTCACTTTTTTTCCCATGCCTGTGGTGGCATTCTATCCCAATTTTTATCCTCACTACAAATATATATATTTTTTTTAATTTCCATTCCTATTTCCAGATTTTAGTGCTTTGCATTAGCTGATTGTAGCTTGAGGAGTCTGGAGTGTGGGTATGTGGGTCAGTGTCTACCATAGCCCTAATTTTCAACCTGGGATGTAAAAGAGGGTGGTTGAGTGCTGAAATCTGCCTGGCAAATTAAATTGATCAGACAATGTATACTTCAAACAGAGTCAAGTGGGAATATTTCCTTGAGGTGCTCTGCTCCTCAAGATATTTGAAATCAGTATTGAATTTGAACTTTCACAGGCTTTTTTTATTTTGATGAAAGGAGACAGTAGAAGTTGCCTTCTTTTTCATGCAGCATAGCCCAAACTAAGACAGACTAATTTTTCATGACATGAGAACCAGGTGGGACTATGATGATGAAGTTTAAAAGTAAAAATGATAAAGAAAAAATTAATCTGTCTGGAAGGGAACTCAAAAGGCAATGTAGCTCATTATCTTTCCCCAAGTAAGGATAATGCTGTGGTTAAAACATTTCTGTAATCCCTAGGAATCACAGATTTTATTCTTTACTGCAGAAAAGTACTGTATTGTCTTAGGCAAGCTGCTTGGGCCCTTATTCAAAGATATATAATGAAGTCTAGTCCTGACTGATTTTTTGTGAGCATTAGATTCTTAGGTATCATTGTAGCTCTTTCCCCAATTTTCTCTGTCTCAGTCTTCAGACTGCAGGATAGTGAAAAAAGCAGGCCTACTCTTTTATTTAAGATGACTGTCTTGAACATTAAAATTATATGGGCTATTAAGGCAATGTAGTGTAGTGTAGTGTCATAGGTTGGTGCAAAAATATAGACAGAATCACAGAATCGGTTTGGTTGGAAGAGACCTCAGGGATCATCGAGTCTAACCTTTGCCCTGACACCACCATGTCAGCTAGACCATGGCACTAAGTGCCACCTCTAGTCTTTTCTTAAACACCTCCAGGGATGGTGACTCCACCACCTCCCTGGGCCAGC
>NW_009619125.1:98581-120690 GCF_000690535.1 Cariama cristata | reverse complement strand
AACCACCCTTTCTGTGAAGAAATGCCTCCTCATTTCTAGCCTGAACTTCCCTTGTGCAGTTTCAGACTATGCCCTCTTGTCCTGCCATGAGTTGCCTGGGAGAAGAGGCTGACCCTCACCCCACTACCCCCTCCTTCCAAGTCGTTGTAGAGAGCGATCAGGTCTCCCCTCAGCCCCCTCTTCTCCAGACTAAACCCCCCCAGCTCCCTCAGCCGCTCCCCATCAGACTTGTGCTCCAGGCCCTTCACCACCTTCGTTGCCCTTCTCTGGACTCGCTCCAGCACCTCAAGGTCTTTCTTGTCGTGAGGGGCCCAGAACTGAACACAGCACTTGAGGTGCGACCTCACCAGGGGGACGATCCCTGCCCTGGTCTTGCTGGCCACACTATTGCTGATACAAGCCAGGATGCTGTCGACGTTCTTGGCCACCTGGGCACACTGCTGGTTCATGTTCAGCCGGCTGTCAACCAACACCCCCAGGTCTTTTTCCACTTGACCGCTTTCTAACCACTCTTCCCCCAGCCTGTAGCGCTGCATGGGGGTTTTGTGGCCAAAGTGTAGAACCCGGCACTTACTCTAGTTGAACCTAATGCTCTTGGTCTCAGCCCATCGATCCAGCCTGTCCAAAGTGTACAAGGTGTTCCTGCATAGGAAGAATCTGTTCAGTCAGTGTTGTTCCAGACAGAGCAGACTTCTAAACATTTCTACGTGAGTAGGAAATGATATAATTTCCCTTCGTAGTTCCTGAACTGAGTCTTCATGCAGAGCCTCATTTTGAGTCTGGCTGCCTGGCCTGGCATAGGAACTGGGAAAAAGGAGTACCTGTAGCCACTTACCTGAATTGCTTGTATTTCTTGAGAACAGCAGGTTGGGAATTCTAGCTTACATCGCCAAGTGAGACTGTAAGCTTACATCACTTCTCCTGTAGTACCGAGCTCTGAAAAGCCAGTGCAGAAGCAGGAGTAGTCTGGTGCATCAAATGGTCTGGCATAGGTGACTCTACCCAAGGAACAGGCAGTTCCTTGGGGAAACAAGCAGTGGACTGGCTGTGATATTCAGAGTCACACTTTAGGTCCCTCACCTTTTTAAAGGCAGCACAGTGACAAGCTGTCCTTGTTTATCTGAGCTGGCAGGTTCCAGGCCAGAGCAAAGGAATGGCAAAAAGCCTCAGTGAGAGACTCATCTGTTACTAAAGCAGCATTTTTTATCCCATATATATATATATGTAGGATTGAATTAAAAATCTTGTCATAACAAAACACAATCCTCTTGTATTACTTGACTTTGTATATTTTACCTCCTGTTACAGATGGAATTTGTTTTCATGGGTGCTTAACAGACAAAGTAATAGGTATTTGATGTTTTTATTTGTATTACAGGCTCCAAAAAAGGCAAAGAAGAAGATAGAAGGTGGTTCCAATGTGTTCTCTATGTTTGAACAAACCCAGATCCAGGAGTTCAAAGAGGTTGGTCACTATTCTGCTGTTGTCTATAGTCTCCTGTCGTTGCTAATGAATAACATAGGTTTTGTTTGTAATCTTTATTCAATTCTCCATCTGCTTTAATAGAACACACGGTTGTTTTCTGAATCATCTCTGTGGTTTTGGCTAGCGTATCGTTTTCCTTGTGTGTTTGTTTGTTCTTTCCTTCATTCTTTCTTTACTTCTTTCTGTTCCTCCCTCCCTCTCCTGTTTCAAGCTCTAGACTTACTTGAAAAGCCCCCAAGTCCCTGCCCCAAAATAAATTAAAATTATAATCTCATCCACTTTAGCCCTGATTCAGGAAAACACTTGAGCACATGTTTAAAGTTAAGTTTAAGTGGTAGTTTAAATAAGAATAGTCTTACGTGCTCAAGTATTATCCTGAACAGAGATGCCTTATTGAACCAGGGCTTTAATTACCAGGCTGTTCCACAATAGCAATAGAAAATATTCTTCTGCACCCTTCTAATACTGCCCACAAACTAGAAACAAAAATACCAAGAAGCCCTCAGCCAACTTTCTCCATAAATGCCAATAAAACGAAACAACATGTTGAGATTAACTAAGTAAGCATCTTTCAGCTCCCAAAGAATTTGGTATTACCATGCATTGTAGATTCTTTGACCAGTTGCCTGTGAGGAGGTAAATCTGATGGGCTGGAATAAAAGCTGAAACATATTAAAGACAGATAATTTGTTTGATGAGTTTATGCTCTTTTTCTGAGTGGACATTCTAGAATGTCTGTGAGACCATCACATTTTGCACTGGTTTGTCATTTTAAATTATTCATTTTTTCCCCATTTTTTGCTAACTCACATCTCCAAAGCAATTTCCAATGTGATAAATAGCTACTGTTTCATTTTGTACATGTGGCTTTCAACTTTACTGTTCATGAGGATTCCCATCACTAAAGGTCAGTGGTGAATGAGACTAAAAACCCATGCAAAGGATTGTGAATATGGCCCAGGCAAATCAGTTGAAACCATTGACCTTTTCCCCACAGTTAATGAGAACATGTTTAGCACTCTTCTCCCACCTCTTCTCCATAGCCTACGAACCTCTAGTTTTATTTTCTCCAAGGACTACTGTTTGAAGATGTACCAACAAAAAAGAAGAACTGGTCAGAATGCTATGTTTGATCTACTCTAAATAAGATAATACTAGGAGCATTTCTGGGGGGACAGTGGCAGAATAATGGCAAAAGCATGAGGCAGTGGAGTGGTCCACTGAAAACCAAGACCATGTTGTGTCTAAAAACTGCATACTTAGGACAAGTATTTCTGAAAAGCTGGTTTTGATCAGAACATTTTAATCTAGAGATTTCAACCAGCTCACAAGAAAATGTTTCAGCATTGCTGTTATTACATTATATTAAGTTCACCCATTAGAATACATACCTAACACTCTTCCTGTCTTCTCTGAGCTTGCTGTGCTCTGCTTTGGTCTTTGTATTTTCTTCTCTTTTACTTCCAAATTGTGAGGATCACTATTTAAAGCATGTCCCCCCAAAAGGAGGGAAAGCAACTCTAAAGAGTTGGGCTTAATTTTTTATAAAGTGATGGTTTGGCAGCTAAATGAAGGGTTATGAACATGTCTGCTGCAAGTAATCACGTGGGCAAACTGGAATGTGAGCAGTGGGGCTTTGTAAGAAACTGGAAGTAAAACTACATGAAGATATGCTGATATAATACAATCATGGCAAGAAGTGCACTCTGTAGAGCAGCAGACTCTAAAACTCCACAAGTTGCTGTAGCTGCAATGGACCAGCTGTATTCTCAGGAGAATGTTGTCTTTCATAATAATACTGAAGTAAGAATAACTCCTGGTCATTGTAAAGATACACTCTTGTATTGATGTGCATGTCAGACAGATAACCAGCTTCAGATACATGCCTGGTTCTACTAATATTCCCCATAGTATGACCAGGGGAATTTAAGGTCATTAAAGTCTTTCAAAATCAATGAAACATTAAAAGTGTGATGGCAGTGAATAGAGAGACATGCAAATAGGCAAATAGATAGATGGGCAGTTAGCTGGCTTGGTAAACAATGGTGAGAATGCATGAATTCTGTGTTGGCTGAAAATAGAAAAATAACTGGGTTTTTTCTATCGAAAGTGAAATTTTGCCTGACAAGAAGTATTTAAGGTCAACACATCGAGGTCTGTCAGAGCACAAAGTGCAGTCTGAAGGATACAATTTATTGGAAAAGGAAACAAACTTTGAATAAATAATACTATGAAACCTACATTTATCTGTACTTCTGAAAATTCAGCTATCTCTGTATGATGGATCATTTTAAGGCCCAAATGAAATTGACTTTAGCTTGATAGCAGAGAGATATCTACAGTAATTAAATGTTTTACACAATAGGATAGCTGCTCAAAGGAGCGAGATACGGGAAAGGTACAAAACACACAGAATAACCACTGACTAAATCCTCCCTAACTAAAGCCTCCCTAATTCAAACTTTTATGGGTTAAGGTCAGAATGGCTGGAACTGCCAGCATTGGCTTCAGCCCAGCTGCACACTGCACTGAGCATTAATTTAGTAAGAAGAAGTTTGGGTGGGTTCAATTAAGCCCCTTGCCAGGATACAGTAATGTGTTAAAAGTGAGGAAAGTGCAATGATGTGGCATGATGTGGATGAATCAAAGGAAGTCAAATATTCTTTTTTACAGTATGAATATAACACCCCCCCACCCACCCCCAGGATTGGTATATGTGATTGTAGCACTGTCCGGTGCAACATGGCAATGGCAATAATTTCCCTTTTTCTTCCAATAGGCTTTTACCATCATGGATCAGAACCGGGACGGCTTTATTGACAAAGCAGACTTGAGAGACACATTTGCTGCACTAGGTAAACTGGTAGTAATAACTAAATACTTAAAAGAAATGCAGCTTAAATTTCAAGCACTTAAGAAAAGTTTGTATTAGAATTACAGTGGGGGAAGTAATGAGGTACACAGGAGGCAAAAGGAAACCTGTTCAGTTTGATCTTCCTCCTTTATGGCAGTTGCTATCTTGCTTTATAGCTCCAGCTGGAAAGTCTCCTGAGCAGCCTCTTTCGGAAGCGAAATGAAGCGCTCTGGGACTCACTGGTGGGTGCAAGAGAGCTGTGCACCTGGCAGCTCTCCAAAGGCACTGATCCCTCCCCTGCAACTATTTCATAAAAAGCCCACCCAAGGAGGGGTCCATGCCAGGCATTTCTGATTTGCCTCTGAATCCAGGCTTCACAGGCTGCACCTTTTTCATCTAGGAGCCATGTGATATCTACCAATTAACATTGTTGTCATGGACTAGCTGCCCCTCTGCCCACACGAAAGTAGGAGGACTTCATGTGAGGCTCTGGGCTGTTGTGCGTTTATGTGGGGTGGAATGTGCATGTCATGAGATTAGATATTGTCCATTCCATGCGCATCACAATCCTGATACTATCAAGCAGATTAAAGCAAATCTTCCCAAGGAAAGGAAAAATCAAAATGCTCATGATCCCAAACCTGGAGTTGTATCCTTGTTGCAACATTTGAGGCTTGAATAGTGATGTAGGCATTTGGGTTTTTGCCATCTGGATCGTATTAAAAAGAGTTTGATAATAATCTTTAGTGCTCCCTGGGGTGGAATCAGACGCCAGCAGAGTCAGTGCAAGGAGCAGGAGCTCCTGAACTCTTTATTGTGACAACGAGGTTTGCAAACTTTGGCCTGTAGCTACTGTTACCTTGAAATATTTATTTCTTAAGGCCAAGTTCTGGTATCTTTCCTGCTCAGTGAAGCCCTTCAATGCCTATAAAGTACAGTCACAGCAAATTACCACTCAATTTGAGTAGAGTTGCCAGGGTCTAAATTCTCATCAATAGAACTACACAAGGATGGGGAAGGGATATGACTACTCAACTCATCTATCTGCCCTCTACTCAGAAAGGCATCTCAATATACAGGAGGGGAAAGACTGAGACCTTGGATTCACTTCAGTCACTTTGAACTCTGCCATATTAATATCAGTGAGGCCTGGATTTCACCTGAGGTAAAAAAAAAACAAAACACAAAAACAAAACCAAAAAAGAAAACCAGTTTATTTGGAAGTGCCCCTTCTTTCGTCCACTGCTGGCCATGTCCGTATTATTTATCCTTCTTACTCCTTCAGTCACCCTTTGATCTTAAAGCCAGCTCCGCCAATTTGTTTTACACTAGGGTATTGTGGAGTTGTGTTCTACCGTGTTATTAGCAAAGTTGCACAGAGCCCTGAGGTCCCCAGTGGGAGGAGATGAATGGGAATCATTTTTTGAAACACAATTTGTGATTTATTATGAAAAATGATGTCTGCTGCAGGTCGTCTGAATGTCAAGAATGAAGAGCTTGAAGACATGGTGAAGGAGGCGCCAGGTCCTATTAACTTCACTGTCTTCCTTACTATGTTTGGGGAAAAGCTGAAAGGTAAGTACCTTTGGGGATTGGAGAGGTATCTGTCAAAGATCCTCAGCACTGAAATATCTCAGCACCTTGCAAAATATAATAATGTATCCACAGAACAATGCTTAAAGGCAAGGAGTGATCTCCATTTTTGCAGACAGAGCTGAAGTATGAAAAGGCTAAGGGACGGTCCAGAGGACAATTCAAAGGTGTGATTTCAGCTTACATAAGCTAACATGAAAGTGGTAAGTTGAGGTCCAATAAGTAATGAAATAGCAGCAGCCTGGAGCACAGTGCAGATGAGTTATTCACCGTCAGTAGGTTCCTAGGCTGAATTCCATTGCTCATGCTATAGAGGTATCACTCCCAGTGCTAGCTCGTTTAAAAATATTTTCAGTATTTCTACAAAAAAACTTTTTGCACTCCTTTGGCTCATTATGCAAACATGACCTCCACATCATCCTTGCAGTTATAAGGCATGAAGGAGTAACACAGTCTTCCCTCATTTTCTGTATTAGTTGTAACCCAGTGGCCCAGCCATGGTTTCACTTGAGGCCAATAGTGATTTTGCCATTGGATGAAGATTTTGCTAAGTAACTCTTAATGGATTGGATAAATTGAAGTCTAATCTCAGTGGATTTACAATGATAAGGGAGAGGGATTTTGCCTGTTGCCACAGAACATAGAGGGAGCACTGTAGGGAGTTCAGAAAATAGGGGTACTACATTTGCTGTGGGAGCTAGTAATTTAGTCATATCTCTTATACTGTTAATGGCTAGACACTGCAAGAGAGGGAGTGTGAGGCCAAGAGAAACCTCTAGTCATCTTCCTATATGCATTAGAGATAGGTGAAAGCCTTGACCTTCAAAGCAAGGCTGGCCTTAGCCAAGCACATTCCAAAAGTTTGTTAAAATAACTAATGAACAGGAAAATGGAAAAATCTGATCCCATCTTCTTAAAAACATTTATTGTATTGCTGCTGGACTCTGGCTTTATATTGCTGAGTACAATTTCTGTGAAGTGCTCTCTACGCTTGGAATAGAAAATAGAGAGGTCTGAAAGAAACAATTAATGTAGCCGATCCTGAAAGAAATACACTATTGCTAAGGAACACAGCATGTCTGGGAAGCATAAGATGTGATGGAGAAGACTGTAGACTGACACTGAGGAGGGGATTTTATTACCCAGACATCAATCTGTCTTGATCACAGTGGTACCTTCACCTTTACATTCCAGATGTCATCTTGCAGAGTAGGTAGTGCCCTTCTCCATAGTCTTCCTTCTGGGATACGTGACTATTTCTTGTGGGGTGCCCTGCTACCCATTCCTGTCTATTTGTGGTGCTTATGATCACACAGAGCATGGAAATGAGCTCTTCTTGTTTTCCCCTGTTCCCTCTTGTCTCTTATGATTGCTGAAGCTGGCAAAGAGTCTGGCCCTGCCAGTTGTGTGGCCTAAAACCAGAGCCAGCACAGGAAGGTGAATGGTAAAGCATTACCCTCTTGTCCGCAGGTTTCCTGTTGGCGACTAGCAGAGGAGGAGGTTTTTCTTAATTTCCATTTGGTGAAGGGAAAATCACAGCTGTGCTTGTCATGCCCTTCTGGTTGGGTTTGTCATGCAAAGGAAGCAGAGCCAAAAGACTGCACATTCCCAATCAAAACTAATTGGGATGAAGAGCCTTTGTAGTGCAATTAGAAAGGGAGAAAGGGCTAGAGGAAGTGGATATGGCAATTTTGTAACACTCTTTATTAGCTAAGCACCACTTAGAGAATTTGGTGAAAGGTGCTTTCTAAGTAAAATTTGTTGTGCTATAATTGATTTCTGTCATAAAGGGGAAGCTGGGATTTTCGGGACGAGCTTTAGCTTTGTATATTGAGATTATGATGCCAGATGAACAGCTAACAAAACTCGGTTTATGTTAATGCCAACCACATGGAGCTGTTCCTACAGGGAGTCAGAATAATACAATTTGTACAGAAAACAGAGATGCCGCACATCAAAGAAACCACTTTATTTACCAGCTAATCAATAAAGAATGCCTGCTGCATTGCTTCTCTTCAAAGCCAAAGTCCAAGGATATGACACAGTAGAAAATGTAAAACACAGTAAGGAAAAAAAATCCCCCACACAGTGGTGACTACTTAAAATGCAGACCTTTCCTTGGAGCTGGAAGACATTTCTCTTCATGGGACAATCAAAACACTCATTAAATACCAATGCTCTTTGTATTGATCATATATACATTGCAGTTTGAATACATTGCCTACAGCTTGGCAAAAAAATATACATGGCCAATGTGTGGCAAGAAGCGGGCCACATAGCCTTAGGTTTATTCACTATTATATCCACTGAGATACTACTATTAATCCTTGTGAAACCTTTTAAACAAAGAAACCTAAAGATGGCATCAGGAGTGTATGTAGTCATTAGAGCATGGAACCTTGACTGGGTTCTATCTCTGCCAAACTTTGAAACAAACTGTGAAACTGCAGTTCTTCATGTTATTACCTTTTTTTTAATCATGCTTTCAACATTTCAACATCCCAAGTAGCTTCCTTTGTCCATGGGTCAGTCTACCTGCTTGTAAATTTAGTTTCCTACAGTTCTAAATGATTCTTTGTATTATATATACACCGTAATACTTTGAAATACTGGGGAATAGCTAGAAACGGAGTATATAGCCTGTCCTTTGGTGTGGGTTGAAATCGACTGCAAGTGAACATACTCCGAATCGGCAGTATTACAGAACAGTCAGAAACCCCAGCCAATATTAAGGCACTGTAAAAGCTAGTCCCTGACCCAAATTTTTTCCAGTCTAAATAGATGGGACAGATAAAGGATGGAAGAAAAGGAAGACGATTACTATCATTTTATTGCTGGGAACAGAGGAGGAGGGAAACTAAAGTCATACTAAAAGTCTGTGGCCCGGCTAAGAGCAGGAGCAAAATCTGGGAGTCCTGGTCTAGTGCTTTAAACCATTCTGTTTCTGCAAGTGACACTGAATGAAGAGACACTTAAGTGGAAGCACACTACAGAACACAAGTGCAGATCACCATTTTACATTGATCATCCTGTTTCCATTGCATTCCATTGACATTCTGATTTTATGATGAGCTCCTTTTCCTTTAGTGAGGGAAATAACCGCTTCTCTATATAGCGAAGAACAAGTAACATCAAAAAGTGTTTTCACAAGACATGTACAGTACAAGATTAAAGGAAGCCAGTGAGGGAAACAGTTTGTTATATTTTCGTTTCTGAAAGCCACTAATCCTCTGGGTACTGATATTGGAGACCAGTTCCTGGAAGTTTTCTCTCCTGCAGACATAGAATAGATATGAGTTATTATTTTTAAGCTTCTGAGCATTGAACTATTCACCTCTATTGTTTATCTGACATGACAAATGCTGCCGACTTAAGGAACATTTGTCTTCAAACGTACAACTGCAGAATTCTCCATTTTGCACTGTTTTCAAGTGAATGCAATTACTTAGCAAGTATTCGGCAGATATAAAAATACATCCAGGCTTCTAAATTATATTTCATTAATTTTAGGCACGGACCCAGAAGAAACCATTCTGAATGCTTTTAAGATTTTCGACCCAGAAGGAAAAGGCCACATAAAGGCAGACTAGTAAGTTTATTTCAAATCCTTTTAAAAGAATAATAATAATAATAATAATAATAATTGCACAAGTTTAAAGAACTGCTTAAAACCTATATTTTTCACAGTATTTTAAGAGACAGGGGAACTGTCAGGCAGAGAAATATTTAGCTTTGTAAGCCAGAGTTAAAAGACTGGACTATTGTATGAATGTATTTGTATATAAAAAGAGATGTTATTGTCTTCAGACATTGCAAGAGGCAACGGAAATATAATCACATGTAGGCCATTAGATAGCCTTTTTTGAAGGTCTGGATATAAATCAACACATGACTCTTTGTAGATTAACTCCATATGTAAAATTAAAATGAATGTCTGGTGCCTAACACTGAGTGCTTGACTAAAATGGGAAAGTTAGTCCCCTTTTAAAAAAAGTGATTAATTTAATTAACTCCAGGACATGGTTTTTGTGAGGATATTTTACTTGTTATGTGTTTATCGTTTGAGCCTTCTGTTTCTAGACAATAATTTGCTGTAAAATTCCACTAGATATAGTAGGAGCCAAACCAAATAATACTATTAATAATATAGCAATTATTGTCAATATGGCTCTTTTTTTAAATAAGGAGGAAGGACCTAATTTGTATTCATAACCTGTTACACCAACAAAGCAAGGTAAAAGGACTTTAAGTGCCAATTGCACAGATGTAAATCCTCATTGCATTGCCAGAACGGGGTAAGCAGGCCCTCAGGTAAATGAGATAAATGATATCAAATCAGGGCAATGGATGAAGAGGTCTGACCTATGGCTCCAGTGAAATGTTTTATGTGCCTAGATTTATGCATATGCTTGAATTCCTTGGTGAACTTGGGACTCTATACTTTTACTGCAGAAGGCATTTCAGGTAGATCTTATAAGGCATAATATGTATAGGAAATTTATTAGGGAACCATGAGTTACAAAATTGTATTTGCATCAATTAATTCTGCTAATGTTGTGATAAGGTAAATGAAAAATAAACCTCTTACCAGAACCTCTAAGGTGGAGTTTTCCATGACAATTATTGATGTCTCACAAAAGTTAGTTGAAAATACAAAATTCACATACAATGTTTCTTTCCATTACCAATATGCTTTTCTATGACAGTACCCCAGTGGGTATGAGAGTCCTATTATGGTATGCAATATGCAAAATAAAAGCAAAGAGAGTCTTTCCACTAAAGAACTTCCAAATTAACTAAAACACAAGTGGATGTGGCAAACAATCAGAAGGAACAGTCGTCCTGATTGTTTTGGAGTTAACATTATCCGAAAAGCCTGGGAAGAAGAGTCAGAGGGGCACATCACAAGTGACTCAAACAATCAGAATAAAATGTAGCCTGTTGGCAAATAGGCCAGATCACACGGCAGTGAAATCACAAGCTTGAAATACAACCTTCTGATAATACAAAACCCATGAAATGTTATATTTCCCACCACTATCTGTAACGATATACTGCATACAAAATCTGCAGCTTGTCACTCTGTGTCCAGTTCTACATTCCTTGGATGCTGGAAGCCAGTTGGAGTTTGGGGCAAATTAGGAATGCAGTATCACACTCCAAAATGAAGATGTGAGAGAAATACTTTTATTTTTCCTTGATGGAAAAGGTCAACCTTGTCCCCACCCCCACTGCACTGCTAACATTAGACAATTGTTTTAGTTCATCACCACAACAGAGCATAATGTTTACTTATTAGACCCGAGGGTAATGTTGATCATTACAGAACAAACCATTAAATCAATTCCGTGAATGTCTTTGAGGTTTAACTTCTATTCATATGCTTCCAAAATTTAGACATTTGAAGGTTTTGAAATAATTTTTATGTTGGCTCATACAGCCATTTCAATATGACAGTTAATGTTAATAAATAATATTTCTCCATATTAAAAAATCCTGGAATGTTTCTCTCCAAAACCAGCCATGTTGACCTTTTAATCAGAACTTCTTTTTATGTTCATGGAGTTAACATCCTTCTGGGGATTTTTATTTCTCTTCCCTCTGCGTGTTTTCACCTCTAGTCTGGAAATGACTCACTTAGTCCATCTGATGGTAGCTGGGATGGAGTCTTCTAACCTTTCCAGAAGCTCCAGGAGTTTGTAACTTACTTCCAAATTCAATGACAGACTTTGTTTGTCTGCATCATTATACCACACATAAAATCCTTCCTATAGCATGATGTCAAAAAGAGAAAATGCTGTAGGTCACATTCTCAGCTGGTGTAAACTGGCATAGTGTTTGGAAAGGTTAGATGATTCAGTCCTAAATGCCATTCATGGGACAAAGAGAGTCAGGCCAACATCAACTGTGTCTAATGCTGATGCCAACAAAACTTTTCAGATTTGTACCAGATGAAAATGGACGCAGGGAGTTTATATGCATTCTGGACCTTTTGAGGTTACTTTGGCTGAGCTAATGATGTTTCTCATCATAGTTGTAGAGCACTGCTCATTTCAACTCACCTGTTTTTCTCCAAGACAGCACGGTAGAAAGGGCAAACCCAGTCAAAAACCAAAACATCCCAGAGATTTCACAGATAATTTAAAAAAAGGTTTTGGAAGTATAAGAATGCAACAAAGTATTTGTAACTGTAGAAGGAACTGATGTCAGCCAGGACAAGAGATAACATTTAGACTCCTATGTCAAGGCAAATGGATATTCTTTTTTGCCAGGAAGACTTTGATTTTTTTTTTTAAATTTCTTTTGAGAAGTAAATAGTCTTTAAAAAAGAAAACAAGATACACAAAGAAAAAAGTGCATAATCTCTAGCTTTGGAAATTGTGAGTGTTTGTTTCCCTATAAAATAAATAATGGAAAATGTGCACAGATCCTTAACTCAGTCCTTCTTCCTTATGAGTGTGCCAGAGCCTACTGGGCTGTGCATCAGAAAATTATAATGAGATATTTAATCTTTTCTTTTCCTCTAAATACTCCAAGCATGTGAACAGAAGACACACAGTGCCCAGATCTCTTTTTAATTCAGTTCTGTTTGTGATGTAGTTTATTTGTGACTTCGGACAAAATTGCTGTAAGTGCTTCCTTCTATTCACCAAGCTCCTTCCTGGATCACACTTCCTATTTACATTTGCTAATGCTGTTTGCCCCAGTGCACATATATCCAATAACCAATTTATGCTGATGAGAATGATCTCTCTACTCTTGCACCCGCTGGTCATTTGAGAATTTGACTTCAAAAAATGCAGTCACATAACAAATGGCCAGGGTAACAAAACAGAAACAGCAATATGAGAGAAAGAGATGAAGAAAGACTTTGCTAAGACAATGGTAAAGTAATGCAAGAAAAATACATACAATAGCTTAAGCTCTGTCTGTGACTTCAGAGTATTTCCCAAAACTTGCATGGATATTTTCACTCTTGTCCTTGTGGATAAGATTCTTATTCATTACCCAAAAACTTCTTTTTTCAGTTTTCCCTTTCTGTCCTTCCAAAAAAGCACTTCACATCAACAAGAAAGAGATTCAGAAGCGTATATGCCTCTCATGCAAATTGGGATATGTCTTTGTTGTAGCCTTTTACTGGAAAAAAATATGTGTGTCAGAGATATGAGGAAGTACAGTTGTAGCTTTGCCATCAAAACTACACTTTTATCTGTGTGACTTTTTTCACTCAAGATGTATGGTGTACAGGAGGAGAAAGAGAAGCTTTACTATTTTGCCTGAACATCTGCATCCGCAGTAGGTGAATTTTGCTCATATGGAAGTGTTCCTACGCAGGCATGATTTCTATTATAAATAGTTAGTTTTAAATGTTCACTTTAAAAAGCAGAAATAAATATTCACTTTAAAAAGCAGAGAGGGCCGTTTCCAGAAGGGGCTATTGCTCTCACTCTCCCACAACAAATCCTTCCAAAAAGCAGCCTTTTTTCAGATCTACAAACTAAATCAGATTTCTATACTTGTTTCAGTTTTTGTTTTTGTACAACAGACTGCTCATCTGTTATCACAGGTTTATAGTCTGTTTTACTGATCTAGAAAAAATCCTGAAAATATACAGATACCTTTGGTAGTAACAAAAGGAGACAACTCTGACTCTTCAGTGTGAATACAAACTCTTTGAGATTAATATAGGAATTCTCCTACAGGAAGGGGAAATTATTAGTGTAAGTGAAAGGGATGTTTATGTGATATAACTGAGTTCATACTGGTGGATGTTCTAGCACATTGTGCATGTACTGCCCGCAGCACATGAGTAACTGGGTGAAACATAAAGACATTTTATCTAAAGGGGTTAGTCTAGAAACAGTAATCATTCTTTCTGGCTTTTCTATTCACCTATAAATTTAGGTAAAAAAATTACATGCTTGACTGACTTCCCACAATAGGTTTGAAAACAGAGGGCAAATCAGCTGAGAGTCTGTCCCAAAAATATTCTCTTTGATGTAATTGCATAGGATGCAGATTGTGTGTGGGATAAGCTCCTTGTTACAGTGCTGTAACTCCAGATCAAGACATTGTACCGTGAAATACAACAGGTCTCATGCAGTTTCACAGTCTCCTGTGGGAATGACTGCATGCAAATAAAGGGATTCTCAGATGATGATTTGGAATAGCTGTTGGAGTTCTCTTTCAAGTCCTCTTTCTCATTTCATGCTCTGTTCCTTTCATCCTCAGATTTTACAGAAAATATTCTCTCTTTTGGTTTTGTTAAGTGATCCAAACTTTAAACAGCAAGTGAGAAAACCTACCATTTCAGGTTAAGATAAGCATACAAAATTGCTGTATTTCAATTAGAGTAATAACCTTAAACAATTTTAAACCTCTATAAAATGTCACAAAACCAAAATAAGTTGGCAGAGCGAGGCATTGACACTGATGGGTGCCCACAGAAAATCTCTTAGAATATCATGTAAGGATTAACAGCTTTAATTTATGCGGTCACACAGATTTTCTTTCGTGCAACTTCAGGAGGGATCTTGCCATCTGAATTGTCATGTGCCATTATCACTCTTTAATCAGGTTATTTGGTTTTATTTGAACAGCATCAAAGAAATGCTTATGACACAGGCAGACCGGTTCAGTCAAGAAGAGGTAAGGACTTTCTTCTTTATTCAAAATAGGAATCCATCTCCAGCTACTATTCAGCAATAAGTATTTGCCCCTCTTTAAATGCATGAATTCAGCTGAAATCCAGACTGAGAGAAGGTTGATGCCAGCTCTAGCAATTAGGAACAATTCAAAGCATCTCTTCTGAATAGCTCCATGGCTAAATCAAAGTCAAATAGATTCTCTGGACTTCCATCCAAGTGTAAGCATGGCCTATCTCTTGATGTTCTTTACTGTGGTGAGCTGGGCAATGAATTTACTAGAGTTCAAGTGGGTTTGGGTGGGGACTGTGATCTGGTTTCCATTTCTGTGAGAGTTATTTTGTTTGAAATCTGAAATGCGTTCTGAAATGAGGTACTGACTTTGTGGTTTGTGTGAGACTGAACATGGATTCTGCTGGCTGGAAGGAATTTAGAGGGACTTTATTTTTCAGAAGGGGAGATTGAGTGGAGTTGGTTCGTGGCAAGAACAGACTGGAGTGTAGACTGTAGTACATTATTTGGCCAGGGTTTACCTGGATTTCAGGGACACCTCTTTTCGACAGCGAACTTGTTGGAATTTTATCAGGACTGTATTAACTAGTTGTGTCCTAATTCCTATTTCAATGTTACTGGAGCTAAGGAGGAATTTTCCATAGTGGTTAATGGATCAAGGCAGAAGGGAGCTGCACTGGTTTGAAAATGAAAAGCAGTACATATTGCTGTCCCACAGTCCTACGTTTGTAACACTTACCTCCTGTTTGCTTGGCAGATCAACCAGATGTTTGCTGCTTTTCCTCCAGATGTCTCTGGTAATCTTGACTATAAGAACCTCTGTTACGTTATCACCCATGGTGAGGAGAAAGACTAAGAGGAAAGAGATGAACTTCTCCTGTCATGATGCACCAAGTTATTTCATAATGCTTTTGTGTGCAAGACAAAGGGCTAAACATTCAGTATGTGAAGCCATGTGGTCATCAGAAGAAAACCAATAAAACAATTGAAATTAGATTAAAGTTATTTAATGCTCCTGTTTTATAAAAGATGAAAATACCAACTTAGTAGAGTTTTTTCCCATCCTTTTTTTTTTTTTTTTCTGTCAGTGGTTTGAAATGGAATTTTCTTGATGAACTGATGCTTTCGTGATTTATTGACAACCCTAATGTTCACCAGATGGTCCATTGGGCACTGTTGCTTAACCTCTTGTCTTTTATACATAAGCTCCATGTATTAATTGAGAAATCCTCTAAGTTATTGCACCAGGAAGAGTATTTGGTAAATAGAATTCTGTTCCATTTCACAGCCCCTAGCAATGAAAGTGTAAATAAAACAATCTTAAGCTCTTGTGAATAAGCAATGTGCCCTCTCCATCTCAGTGATGTGGCCAGTTTCATAAGCCATTTGGTTTGATGCAAAAGAACAGAAAGAGTGGAATAGTGGCTATTTTTCTCATAGTAAAATTTACCTAGGCACACTTAGAAACCAGTAATAATGAATTTCCCCCTTCAGAGTTACCTTTATTATGTGTAGGAGGTTGTCCATGAAATAACAATATATGAAATAACAGTAACTCCTAGTCTTTCAGCTGTTGGTCATTAGCCTTGTGAGGCACACACTGGAAGAACGTGTATTGCCAAAGATTGTCGGAAGTCTAGGGACAAAGACAAGAAAAGAACTCAGGAACAGTAGCCTAGGGTTACACATGAAAGCAGACTACCTCTCACTTTTATAATCCAAGATCAGCGTAGTTTCTAAAATAGGCTACAGTTTCTTGTATTTGGACTTCTAGGAACTGCGCATATTCTGCCTATGTGGAATATTGCATTAATACTTCCTGCGTGGGAGTCAGAAGGATGTTGCAGCCAAAGTAAAACAAACTTCTGCTGTTTTAACAACTAATGAAAATGGTTTCCTTTTGCATCAGTGTTGTTGGCACCACAGTCCCACAAACACTGCGAAGACGTAACAAGCCACTTATTTTCTGTTTCCATCTTAGTCTTTGTAGAAAGAGAACCTGAGGGTAAGGTGTCGAATTCTGCGCTCATCAGGAGGGGCAGAAATTACATGAAAAGACGTCAGCATCTGCACCACTTGGGCATGTGACATTTACCCCCACCTACATATTTTGTTGTTCCAGCAAAACCCTGCACTCAGTGCACTTCCGTAATATAGAACAACTGGAATGAGAAGGCTCTTAGCAGACACAAAGTTGATATAATAAATCTCACCCCTCTCCCCTCTGTCCAGAAGCAGTGTGCATATTCCTGTAACAACACTTTTCTAGTATAAGTAGGCGATTCTCAGTTATATCTACCAGTAATAACCTCTCTTAAAAATATTAGTGGGCACACCTAGAATAAAAATTTGGCCCTTTCTTGATGAATCTTGCTGAAGATGTGGAGGGGGCTTTAGCACTTCTTGCCGTATGTTCCTGTAATATTTGAAACAATTGCATGGTCACCCAGACCGATCCCTCCCAACAAGGTGTGCATCCTGCCTGGGCTTTGGGGACTAGGAAAACTTCATGCAATGCAAGAGTCTACACGACCTCTTTTTCCACCTCATGGCTTATTCACCAGAAGCTAAGCCTTCCTGTACAAGTACAATTCTTACCACTGTTTCACACGACAGCTCTTTTCTTCCCAGAATGTGCTTTTTTTTGTAGGTGTATGACCATTACTTATGGGATGGGGTTGTAGATAGGCAATGGAAGGTCATGGAGGTAGAGGATTTTCAGTGGCACAGTAGAAAAGATGATTCATGAGGTTGCACTTTTAGGCTTTTATGCGGACCCAAACAAGTGATAGCACTTCTCAGCAAAGAAAGGAGCTGCTTATTGGAAAGGGCTGCAAAATGGATGTTTCATTTACAGACTTCATTGGAAATTGCTTGAGTGGTGGGTTTGGAAAATGCTCTTGTATGGTGCAAACACACATGTAAAATCTAATACTGCCTTGTACAAACTCCACAAAATCACATACCCAACCGAACGAGTACTGACTGTTCCACTAACAGGAGCTGAATTCACTCGTGCATCAGATGTCTGACAGTACTTACGGTTTTTGCACTGTTTAAAGATTTCAGAATGAGACTGAAGACTAGATAAAATGACATACAACCTTACCTTTGGCCTTCAATCTAGAGAGGTTTATTTTTCCTCATGCAAGCTGGTAGGCAAAACTTTGAGGATAATGCTCTTGAAAGATGAGGTCACATTTTTCTATCAAAGCATGCACACTTTTTGATGGATCCTTTTTCATCTGCTACTGCCTAGTTACATGACTTCTTCAAGTGCAGCTCTGTGGCATCTTAGGCTGATGGAAGTCTGGTCTGAGCAGTTCCACATTCTCCCCTTCCCCTGGATGCACTCCCACTGCCTCTGGTCAGCACTAGAGCTCATGCACACACATCAGGTGCCAACTGAGAAGAAACCTCCTTGCTCTTCAGTCACATCAACTCCCTCAATTTTCTTGCCTGTCTGCAACTGTCAGCACTGAGTGCACTAATAGGCCTTAATGGCCTTGGCAAGTCTCACGTGGAACCTCCACCCACACCTGCTGTCTGTGGACCCAAGAGCCCCATCCAAGATCAGCCCAGGGCCTTCAAACATTTCTTAAGCTACACTCTTGGACTTATGCTACTTCTTGGGCCTTCCAGATCCCTGTGGACCCACTTAGCAATCACTAAACTGTGTATGACTCTAGTAACGGTCACTAGATGCAACCTTGATCTGCAGCTTGATTTTTCAGCTTGATCTTGGACCTGCCTCATCATCATAGACTTGCCTGATGATCTGGATTCTTGAACCTGACTACTATCTTTGGGCTTGCCTTGCCCAGATATTGATGAGGCCACTTTCCTGCTGGCCATGTTACCATGCCCTGCTGCAGGCTCCCCATTCCTTAGGGAGCAGCTGCTCCCTATCAGCTGTGGATGGGGCAGGAGCATGGAGCTGTGGGGAAGATGAAAAACAGGATGACCTTATTGCAGATTAGGTTGAGCTAGGCTTTGTCTAGATGACCGATTTGTTTTGCAGCAGTGCAATTTTGAAGCAAATCACTTGATTGCCCCTACTTACCTTAGGCAATCTAGATAGCTTTTTTGGGAGGAAGCTAAACCAGAGGCTCTGCTTGAAATTCAGTCCAAATTTCCTCCAGTTCCTGGTGGGCACCAAACCAGGGTGCAGGCTGTGAGAGCCTCCAGCAGCTACCAAATGTTCACACACCACCAGAGTGCTCTCAACTACCCAGAGCTCTCATGACACTCTGAAGTTGTTCGTGGGCTATACATAAAGCCCCAAGTTCCATGTGACCCTACCTATTTACCTTCAGGATTTTTGCACTTCTGCTGCTCCTTCCTCACTGGTGCACTCTTCTCTTTGTTCAAAATCCATTTCTCCCCTTTTTTCCCTGTTTGTTGCCCCAGAATTACTGCACTTCAAGGGTAGTGCAGCAGGCATGTGCCTATTACAGACTGCTTGAAGAGATCTTTGGGTTGGGCTACACCACCAAGCGTGTTGATCATTTGGACTTCTGCACCTTGGGCTCTTGGACCATCATCCAAGAGAATTTGGAGCTGTAACCCTCCCCTTCTATAACAGGGAAGGACAGATGTTCAGATAAGTATCATGAAAATATTAAGGATTCTTAGAACAAGCCTGTATCAATCCCAATTTCATTTCAATCTCCATTTTCATTTGGGGACATAGGGCTGTGCTTATGGGATTGGATGCAGATTCAAATAACTAAAGGGAACAAAGAACTGAGATTAATTCCACAAAAACAGATTCTCACCAAGCATCATTAAAATGATCAGATGGGAATTGAACTTGCATGAACCCTGGCAGTTGCTCTTTAGTGTCAGCCCTTTCACAAACAATTACTGTTTGGATGGGGAAAAAACAAAGAAACAGTGTAGAATTGATAATGTGTTTTATTAACTCTTAAACGTTTAATCCTGTAAACCTTTCTGAAACCTTGTGAATGGGTAGAGAAGCCTTTGAAATATACTGTCATAAAAGGCAGAGAAAGGTTCTCATGAGTTTCCCCCAGCTTGTTGTTCTGCTGGGAGGCAGGATCATTGTTAGAAATGTTTGTCTGACCTGTCTAAACTTTCTAGGTAGCCTCAAGTCCAAAGCTAGCCTTATATTTATGCATTTTTCCTCCTACCATCTAACCTAAATCTTTCTGTCTGCAAATTAAGCCAATTTCATCCTTTGCATCCTCTTTGTAATGAATGTTAGCACACTGGAAGACTGTTTAGTTTTCTTTTTTTGAAGATTCTTTTTCCAACTTTTCCTCTCAGCAATCTTTTCTACACTCCTAATTCTTATTGCTCTCTTTAGGATTACCTTAAATTTGTGCATATTTTTCTTAAAACATGGTATGCCAACTTGGACACAAACTTCCAGCACCAGCCAGAATGGAATAATTACTTCAGAGGTTGGTTGTCTGTAAAAAAACAAACCAACCAAAAACACCCCCTGTAATTCAGCAGCAGTGAAGGTTATGTATGTTTCTAGGCGATGTGGGTAAGAGTTTATTCCAGACCTCTCTTTCTTAGTAACTGCTTGCTTCTGATCCCCCTGTAGCCTGTTCTATCCCAGGAGCTTTCTGAGATCTGATTCCCCTCTGCCTCTGTTACCCGGGTAATGTGCCAGCATGGGTTATCTAAGGACATACCTTGAATTTTCACTAATGTTAAAAAGGTGCAGACTGTCTGAAGTATGAATTTTCTATGTGAAAATACAATGCCAATACTGTTCAACGTTTTCATTAATGACTTGGATGATGGGACTGAGTACAACAAATCCGTACTCTTCCCAGTGGTGTCCGTTGACAGGATGAGAGGCAATGGGCACAAATTGAAATGCAGGAAATTTCATTTCAACTTTTTTACTGTGATGGTGGTCAAATATTGGAACGGGTTGCTCAAGAGATAGGTTATGGAGTCTCCATCACTGGAGATATCCCAAACCCAACTGGATATGGTCCTGGGAAACTTTCTCTAGCCAATGCTGCTCTGAGCAGGAGGTTTTGCCTAGACTATCTCCAGAGATGCCCTCCAACTTCAATAAATCTGTGATGCTGTGATGTTACATATGTCAGCGTTGTTAATACAGTCTCAATGACACTTGCCTTTTACTGGGTTGACATAGGATCAATCTGTGCTGCGCTTTGAACCTCGGATTCTTTCCTGAGGAACTACAGCCTAACCAATCACTCTCTGAATTTTACTGGTGCCTTTCTTCTAACATGTAATGATCTGCACTGATCTTTAATTCCTTCTTGTTGATTTTCTATCTCCCCTTCAATTTAAGGCTGTTCTGAATTCTATCCCTGTCCTCTAAAGGCCACATACATTACCTTAGCTTACTGTCCATCATCCACAAATTTTGTGTAAGTGTTCTCTGTTTTGTCCTCCAAATTAATATTGAACTGACCCTAGGACAGTCTCCTCCTCCTCTTCCTTCTCCTTTGTCATCCTTGAAATGTCTTCTGATTTTAGCAGTGATAATTCATGTTGGACATGTTTTTTGACTGTACTCTAGGTCACTGGTCTTTAACCTGCCTGTAGGCAACTATACATAAAAAGTTGCTCACCTGTGGGTCTTGCTTCATTTCCCCATCAGTCTGTTTAAATTCAGGTGGTCATCAGCAAGATGTTATTCATGAACCACAGCCAGCCATATCTCTCTAAGTCATCCTATACCTATAATAATGCTTATACCCAATGAGAATGGATTTCCCACTATGAATGGGGGAAAGCCAACTTCAACAAAGCTGGTTTATATGCAAGAGCAAATCCACTTGGATTCCTAAAAGCAAGCCCATGGCTTGCACCAGAAAAGACTCTTGACTCCACCAGCTCTGATTACATGGCTGGGGTTCACAGCTTGCGAAGCAACGCTTCTGAGCATGTTGACGCTGTGCAGAACTGTCTTTACAGCTGCAGCATCTGAGGTCCCTTGTCTTTCAACATGCTATTATGACCTTTCCCAAACTCAAGACTTTGGAAGGCGTAAGAGGGGCTTCACATTGAAGGAGCCAGATTTTGGATCCTTGAAGCACATGTGGGCACAGTATTTGAAATAATAGTTTTCTGATGTGCAAACCTGGAAATTTTTGTTAGAGTTCTATAACTTGGGGGATTCTTATGTGTATTGACTTAACTTTGGCCACTTAAATCTAGTGTATATTCAAGGAGGCTTATCTCTGCAGGACTTCTCTTCAGTGATTGAAGGGAGAGAGGTCCTTGAATAGGCATTTCAGGGCACTTAATTTCATCTCTCCTCTGATTCAGCCTCTGCAAGCGTCTGTCGGATGCCACTGATTACAAAGCAGGACCTAGGAATGCTAACTTAGGTATTTAAGGTCAAGCATAGCAATACCTCCTTGAGTCCTGATCTGGGGAAATGTTGCCATTTGTTACCGTCCGTTTCAGTTTAAATGATTGCTTACTGGGCCTTTTGACCTGAGGAACATAATTTTTTTGCAAAATATCCTAGCAAGCTTGGTGTTTGGTCAGCTGCTTC
>NW_009619125.1:94689-98564 GCF_000690535.1 Cariama cristata | reverse complement strand
AGAGCTCAGATGCTAGGCCAGGCAGGAATTTTTTTTTATAATGATTAGAAGACAGCAGCTGCGCTTTCATAGAGTAAGAGAACTTATGTACACAAGTGAAGGGAGATCCAAACAGCCAGAGAACTGAAGTAAAAGCTAAGGTAAAAATCGTCTTGGCTGGGGTCACAGCAAGTAATTGGAGAGTCAGGATCAGCCATGTCTTCTTTTGACCAGTATCTTTTGACTATGTTGCCTTTCCAGATGCTGATCCTGCAAAACTCTATGTGCAAGCTGATTCCCAACAAATCTCCTGATAGGATTGGTCAGGTATTTGCAGGTGTTACAGCTTTTCTCTTTTTTATTACCAGACAGCATCAAAACCAGCCATCTCTGGAGAACTGTGGTTATTTGGATAGCTATGAATGCTACTCCCCAAGTTCCAGCAGCAGCCAATTAGTATATACCTGTACAGCACGGATAGAGTGCATCCCACTCCCCACTTGGGAAGAGGGGCAGCTGGTTCTCCTTTAACTGACTTGCATAGTGTTACTGAAAGCCTTTTGATTCCTGCTTTTTATGGGTTTTGCCCTCCTGCATGAACCTCCCCACATTGTCCTGAAAACTGGCGTTCCTCAGTGTGTCACAGGCTTGCACGGTTCAGAAAGAAGTTGCTTTTCAGAAAACTGGAGAGGATGCCAGATAATTTCATTTCTCCTACCTTATCCTTTTAAGTTTTGGAAGCTGCAAGCACCACCACAGCTGTGATGAGTAGAAAGTTCATTACCAGAGAGAGTGGGGTGGAGTGGCTTCCTCTAACAGGCCAGAAAGAGATAAATCTCCATGAATTTACTGGTAAGCTAGTGCCTTTTAGCTATCATATGTAAAAAGGATGCAGTTCAAATAGCAGCCAGAAAGTTATTTGTAGAACAGGAACTAGCTAGTTTCAGCAAGGATCTCTGCCTTCCCCAACTGGGCTGAAAGTGTAAAGGCTGCGACAGAATTTAATGCTTGGAAAAATAATACTGGTGTGAATCAAGTGCTGAAGCAGTACAAGTATCCATATTTTGTCTGGAATTGTGAAAAGCCTTGAGGAAATATCAGTGATTTCTTTTTAAATTGGTGTTACAGTTCATCCAAGTTTGTACAAACAGCAGCATGCAGGTAACGCATGAAATACTGCGTGCTGCCCTGTTTTTCCCAGAAAAGTTTAGCTTTTTTCCTGGGTTAAACACATACATGCAAGCACGCTAGCTAGAGGGGGGGCAAACCCCTGAGCCTTTTGCAGCCTGGCTGCTGGCAGTGCATGCGGCTTGGCAGGGCACCGGGAGGCGAGACTTCCCCCCATCGGTAAAACGTGGTGGCCATGGCAGCCCTGCTCTGCAAATGCCGGCGGGGTTTTGCCTTCCCACGCAGTGCTACAGCCACAACCTGAGGTCTGCTGTTCAGGGCCCTTCTCCGAGCACGGCTGACACCTGGAACCTTCCCACACCTGTGTGGGGCTGGGAGGGCAGCTCTGAGTGCTCCTCCAGCCCCACAGGTGGGGGTGATTAACGCTAATGGGCTCCCCTCTGCCCCCCAGGAACCACTGCCGGATGAGGGGCAGGAGGAGAGGCTGCTGTGGGCTCAGTCAGAGGGGCTGCTCTGCATCTGGGTACAGCCATGGTTCTCTCCTCTCCCTCACAACCAACATGGAGGTGAGGCCTGGGCATACCAAGGTAAGCTGGTGTTTTTCTCCAAGCAGCATATTAATTAGGGGGTTTGAGGCCTCGGATCAACCCTAGGTTTGTGCCTGGGGAACTGGTTCTTTGAGGGAGGTGGAACGGGAAGGTTGTGGGGGTTTTGTTGTTTTGTCTTACCTTGGCTGTGAATGACTTTCAGTGCCCTGTTTAGTCAGCTGTGTCTGATTATATAAAGTAACCCCCTGGCTTTTCATATAACATATAAAGCTTATCACCTTTTTCCAGCCACTACAACACAGTGTGCTCATTAAAGCACCCCTCAGTCACTGAAAAAACAATGGCCTGCTTTTAGCATTAAAGATCTCCTGTGTTTTGTGCCTGTACATACCAGGCTGGTATCGGTTAAGCCCTGGGGACTGAGGTGCTGGGCAGCATGCTCTCACCGGCAGGGTAAGGCCGGGTTGCCTGTCCACATACCTGGCTGATGGAGCAAAAAAATCTTTTTTTTTTTTTTTTTTTCCCCCCCAGATGGCTCCCTCTAGTTATGTTTTAATGGCAAGGTAAAAACAGTGGGGAAAAATGGAGTGGAGTGCCTCAAAGCCACCCTATTGTTGATTCTCCATGTTAGAAGTGGGAGAAAAATAAGAGGCCTTGGCCATTTTAACTGCTCTGGGTATTCATGGCATCTTGTTGAAATGCTGAAGTGAGGAATAGGGGGTTTGGTGCTTTCTTTATAGTCAGTTTAGTGAGGGATGGCTCAGAGGACTCTTCAGACCTCTGAGGTGAGGAACTCGGTCTGACAGGCTCCTGAAGAAGACGCCCCTCCTCTCATGACCACCATGTTAGCTGGTGGCTAAATTCACCAATGGATTTGGGTAACTCGGATGCATCCAGTCATTCAAAACTCTTCTGATCTAACTCACTGCTCCTTGCAAGTACCAAGGCATATTTCTTTTGCTTTGTTTAAAAATAAAACCGCAGTTCTGTGGGGCAGCATGGGACTGTCTGTAAGCAAGTGCCAGTCAGCCTCCCCCGTGTCCCTGCCAGTGCGGGGTGGCCCCACAACAGCCCTGTTGGCTCCTCTTGGGCTGGAAAGGTGCAGGCAGGGATTTGGGAATAGTTAAGGGAGAAGCGGTTGAGGTGGAAGCAGAGCTTCAGCTGCCTTTTGCAAAGACAAGAGCAGATGTTCCCAATAAACCTTTGACTCCTTAGATGTGGGTGCTTGGCTGATAACAAACAGCATGAGCGGGCCCTGTACAAGTAATGAAGGCTGGTGTGGATTCTCTTATGTCTAATAAGCACTTTACTTCAGTGGGGCTCTTAAGTGCGCCTTCATCCTTTATCCAGCTGCCTGTACTGTGAAACCCACAGGAACTTTGTATCTTTGAAACCTCTCCCACTCTGTCAGGCTTGGCTGAAGTTTGCATGTGGTTATTAGAGCAGAGGACAGGCAAGCGCATGTTTTATTATTCTATATCCACCCCAGTGTGCTTTTTAATGTGTGTGCATATATACTACTGCTCCTGAATCAATTTCATGTTGAATCCTCAGTTTAGTTTAATTTAACTGGCAGAGATGGGAACTTGGAGGCTTTCTTTTCTTTTTCTTCTGAGTTGTTTCCGTCTACTGTTTTATGAATATTCCATTGCTCAATAATGGGAAGTGGAAAATGAAGTCCCAAGATCATCTTTTAAAGGATGTTAATGACTATGAATGTAACCAATATAGTTAATAACAGTCCAGGCAGAGATGGAAGACCGTTCTCTTCTTTTGAATAAGGGCCAACATAGCTTTCTGATTATCCCTTCTAGAGAGGGATCTGGATATTAAGGGATAAGTCATGCTAAGTATTTCCTTCTTAGACTCCTTATTTATGCCTACTGGCTTTTGTCATCTTTAAAGGTGTTTAGCCTGGTTTGAATTACTTTAAAACAAATGAGTCTTTAAAAAAACAGCTCTCGAATCCATTGGAGATGTTTACTAAATCCTTTTGATTAAAGGGATGAAGTTTCTCTTCTTTAAGAAACATTATGTAACAAAAGTAAGAATTATTTTGAGTGTGAAAGGGAAGAAATGAGGACTGGACTTAAGAAAGCCCTTCTTGGTGGAAGGAGTAGTGTGTATTCAGTTTTCTTGTCCTTTTCTGAGTTAGACTTAGGAATTTAGAGGACCAATAGTGAAGTACCATGTCACAGATCCCGGCATGGAATTCCTAGG